>NC_029773.3:22075552-22075700 GCF_000817695.3 Arachis duranensis | reverse complement strand
TGATTAGCCGTGCCGTGACAGGGTGCGTTGAACATTTTCACTGAGAGGATGGGAGGTAGCCACTGACAACAGTGAAACCCTTACATACAGCTTGCCATGGAAATGAGTAAGAAGGATTGGATGTAGACAGTAGGAAAGCAGAGAGACA
>NC_029773.3:22073996-22075230 GCF_000817695.3 Arachis duranensis | reverse complement strand
TGTTTTGGACCGAAGCTTTCTTTGAAAGCTTGGCTGGCTATGAAGCCATGTCTAATTCCTGGACCGGAGTCTTAGACTAACATTGCATGATTCCTGGAATTTTTATTAAGAATTTTGATGCCTTTATTTTCTTTTCCACTTAATTTTCGAAAAAGCACAAAAAAAAATTACAAAATCATAAAATCCAAAAATATTTCTTGTTTGAGTTTAGTGTTTCATTTTAAGTTTGGTGTCAATTGCATGTTTTCGTTCTTCTTGTATTCATTCATGTGTCTTAAGTGATCTTCAAGATGTTCTTGATGATTTCATTACTCTGATCTTTAATTTCTCTTGACTTGAGTGTTTGTGTTTCTCATATGCATTCTCATTTTGTTAGTGTCAGTAGTATACAAACTGCTAAGTTTGGTGTCTTACATGCATTGTTTATTTGATTTTAGTTACATTTTGATTATTCCTTATTATTAAAAATCCAAAAATATTTTTAATTTGTGTCTTTTCAAGTCAATAATACAGAGGATTGAAGATTCAGAACATACAGCAGAAGAATTACACAGAAAAAGCTGGGCGTTCAAAACGCCCAGTGAGGAAGGCAAACTGGCGTTTAAACGCCAGCCAGGGTGCATGGCTGGGCGTTTAACGCCCAAAAGTGTAGTAGTTTGGGCGTTAAACGCCAGAATGTGCACCATTCTGGGCGTTTAACGCCAGGATGGCACAAGAGGGAAGATTTTGGTTTCAAATCAAATTTTTTTTAGTTTTCAAAATCAAATCTTTTTCAAATCATATCTTATCAATCATATATTTTCAAAATCAATTTCTTTCCATTTTCAAAAATACTTGCTCTCAATTAATGATTTGATTCAACATTTCAAGTATGTTGCCTTTTCTGTTGAGAAAGGTTTAATGTCTGAATCATATCTTTTCTTGTTAGCCAAGTCATTAATTTTCAAAATCAAATCTTTTTCAAAAATCACTTGATTCCTTTCCCACTCTTATTTTCGAAAATCAATTAAAGTTTTTCAAAATGTTTTTAAAACCTTTTTAATATTTTCGAAAATTTCTTCCCCTCTCCTCACATCCTTCTATTTATAGACTAACACTATTCCTTAATGCACAATTCGAACTCCATCTTTCTTGATAAGTTCAAATTTTCTACCTGTTCCTTCTATTTTTCTTTTCCTCTGACACCTCAAGGAATCTCCATACTGTGACATAGAGGATTCCATATTTCCTTGTT
>NC_029773.3:22072791-22073571 GCF_000817695.3 Arachis duranensis | reverse complement strand
GTGTCCCTCTGATATGCTTTCTGAATGGAGCATCATAGGTATTTTCTATGATGGTCTCTCTGAACTTTCCAAGATGTCTTTAGATAGCTCTGCTGGAGGATCTCTTCATCTGAAGAAGACGCCTACAAAAGCTCAAGAACTAATTGAAATAGTTACAAATAACCAATTCATGTACACTTCTGAAAGAAATCCTATGAACAATGGGACAAATCAGAAGAAAGGAGTTCTTGAGATTGATACTCTGAATGCCATATTAGTTCTTGAGATTGACACTCTGAATGCCATATTGGCTCAGAACAAAATATTGACTCAACAAGTCAATATGATTTCTCAAAGTCTGTCTGGAATGCAAAATGCACCAAGCAGTACTAAGGAAGCTTCATCTGAGGAAGAGGCTTATGATCCTGAGAACCCTTCAATGGAAGAGGTGAATTACATGGGAGAACCCTGTGGAAACACCTATAATCCTTCATGGAGAAATCATCCAAATCTTTCATGGAAGGATCAACAGAGACCTCAACAAGGTTTCAACAACGATAATGGTGGAAGAAACAGGTTTAGCAATGGCAAGCCTTTTCCATCATCTTCTCAGCAACAGGCAGAGAGTTCTAAGCAGAACACCTCTGACTTAGCAACCATGGTCTCTGACCTAATCAAAACCACTCAAAGTTTCATGACTAAAACAAGGTCCTCCATTAGAAATTTGGAAGGACAAGTGGGTCAGCTAAGCAAGAAAATTACTGAACTCCCTCCTAGTACTCTTCCAAGCAATACAGAAGA
>NC_029773.3:22071307-22072182 GCF_000817695.3 Arachis duranensis | reverse complement strand
ATCCCTCTGTCACCATGGAGAGGAAGCATGAAGAGCTTCTCTCAAAACAGAGTCAAACAGAGCCCCCACAGTCAAACTCTAAGTTTGGTGTTGGGAGGCCACAACCAACTTCTAAGTTTGGTGTTGAACCCCCACATTCAAACTCTAAGTTTGGTGTTGGGAGGTTCCAACATTGCTCTGAGTATCTGTGAGGCTCCATGAGAGCCCACTGTCAAGCTAATGACTTTAAAGAAGCGCTTGTTGGGAGGCAACCCAATCTTATTATATTTATCTATTTTCCTTTGTTATTTTATGTTTTCTGTAGGTTGATGATCATGAGAAGTCACAAAATCAATTGAAAAAGCAAAAACAGAAAGAAAAACAGCACACCCTGGAGGAAGATCTTGCTGGCATTTAAACGCCAGTAAGGCTAGCAGATGGGCGTTTAACGCCCAGTCTGGCACCATTCTGGGCGTTTAACGCCAGAAAGGGGCACCAGACTGGCGTTAAACGCCAAAAAAGGGCAAGAGCTTGGCGTTAAACGCCAGAAATGGGCACCAGCCCGGCGTTTAACGCCAGAATTGGCACAGGGAGTAATTTTGCTCGCCACTTGGTGCAGGGATGACTTTTCCTTGACACCACAGGATCTGTGGACCCCACAGGATCCCCACCTACCCCACCACTCTCTCTCTTCTTCACCCTTCACCTATCAAATCCCATCTTTCTCTTCACCACTCATATCATCCTTCATAAAACCCCACCTACCTCACCATTCAAATTCAAACCACTTTCCCACCCAAACCCACCCATACATGACCGAACCCTACCCCTCTCCCCACTCCTATATAAACCCATCTTCACTCCTTCATTTTCACACAACCTAAACACTACTTCTT
>NC_029773.3:22069765-22071118 GCF_000817695.3 Arachis duranensis | reverse complement strand
CCCAATGGAAGAGAGATTCAAGAGGGAAGCCGGTTCAATTGAGAAGGCATGACCTCAAACTCGTGGCTAGAGGATGGTTGGAGTTTATCCAACGCTCAATCATTCCCACTAGCAGCCGGTCCGAAGTTACTATAGACCGGGCTATCATGATTCATAGCATCATGATTGGAGAAGAAATAGAAGTTCATGAGGTGATATCCCAAGAACTTTATAAGGTGGCGGACAAGTCCTCTACCTTGGCAAGTTTAGCCTTTCCTCATCTCATTTGTCACCTCTGTTATTCAGTTGGAGTTGACATAGAGGGAGACATCCCCATTGATGAGGACAAGCCCATTACTAAGAAGAGGATGGAGCAAACAAGAGACCCCTCTCATCATCAAATCCCTGAGATGCCTCAAATACATGAGGAAGCTCATCATCAAGAAATCCCTGGGATGCCTTAAGGGATGCACTTTCCTCCCAACAACTATTGGGAACAACTCAACACTTCCCTAGAAGATTTGAGTTACAATGTGGATCAATTAAGGGTTGAACATCAAGAGCACTCCATCTTCCTCCATGAAATTAGAGAAGATCAAAGAATCATGAGAGAGGAGCAACAAAGACAAGGAAGAGACGTTGAGGAGCTCAAGCACTCCATAGGATCTTCAAGAGGAAGAACAAGCCGCCATCACTAAGGTGGACCCGTTCTTTAATTTCCTTGTTCTTTATTTTTTGTTTTTTTCGAAAAATCATGCTTATGTTTATCTATTTTTGTGTCTTGTGATCATTAGTGTCTTAGTGTCTATGCCTTAAAGTTATGAATGTCCTATGAATCCATCACCTTTCTTGAATGAAAAATGTTCTTAATTGAAAAAGAGAAGAATTGCATGAATTTTAAATTTTATAACAGATTAATTATTTTGATGTGGTGGCAATACTTTTGTTTTCTGAATGTATGCTTAAACAGTGCATATGTCTTTTGAATTTGTTGTTCATGAATGTTAAAATTGTTGGCTCTTGAAAGAATGATGAAAAAGGATACATGTTACTGAGGATCTGAAAAATCATAAAAATGATTCTTGAAGCAAGAAAAAGCAGTGAATACAAAAAAAAAGAGAAAAACGAAAAAAAGAGAGAAAAAAAAATAATGTTGTGATCCAAGGCAAAAAGAGTGTGCTTAAGAACCCTGGACACCTCTAATTGGGGACTCTAGCAAACCTGAGTCACAATCTGAAAAGGTTCACCCGATTATGTGTTATGGCATGTATGTATCCGGTGGTAATACTGGAAGACAGAGTGCTTTGGGCCACGGCCAAGACTCAATAAGTAGCTGTGTTCAAGAATCATCATACTTAACTAGGAGAATCAATG
>NC_029773.3:22063530-22069220 GCF_000817695.3 Arachis duranensis | reverse complement strand
TCTATAAGTAGGACCTTTTACTATTGTATTTTCATTTTTTGATCTTTGGAATCTTTTGATAACTTTAGATCTCTAGATCATCTTTGGACGCCTAGTTCTTAGATCATTGGGAGGCTGGCCTCACGGCCATGCCTAGACCTTTTTCTTATGTATTTTCAACGGTGGAGTTTCTACACACCATAGATTAAGGTGTGGAGCTCTGCTGTACCTCGAGTATTAATGCAATTACTATTGTTCTTCTATTCAATTCTACTTGTTCTTGTTCTAAGATATCACTTGTTCTTTAACTTGATGAATGTGATGATCCGTGACACTCATCATCATTCTCACCTATGAACGTGTGACTGTCAATCACCTCCGTTCTACCTTAGATTGGGTGGATATCTATTGGATTCTTTAACCGGAATCTTCGTGGTATAAGCTAGAATTGATGACTGCATTCAAGAGAATCCGGAAGGTCTAAACCTTGTCTGTGGTATTCTGAGTAGGATTCAATGTTTGAATGACTGTGACGAGCTTCAAACTCAGGATTGTGGGGCGTTAGTGACAGACGCAAAAGAATCACTGGATTCTATTCCGACATGATCGAGAGCCGACAGCTGAAGGATTCTATTCCGACATGATCGAGAACCGACAGCTGAATAGCCATGCCGTGACAGGGTGCGTTGAACATTTTCACTGAGAGGATGGGAGGTAGCCACTGACAACGGTGAAACCCTTACATACAACTTGCCATGGAAATGAGTAAGAAGGATTGGATGAAGACAGTAGGAAAGCAGAGAGACGGAAGGAACACAGCATCTCCATACGCTTATCTGAAATTCCCACTAATGAATTACATAAGTATCTCTATCTTTATCTTTATGTTTTATTCATACATCATCCATAACCATTTGAGTTTGCCTAACTAAGATTTACAAGGTGACTATAGCTTGCTTCATACCAACAATCTCTGTGGGATCAACCCTTACTCGCGTAAGGTTTATTACTTGGATGACCCGGTACACTTGCTGGTTAGTTGTGCGAAGTTGTGATAAAGAGTTGAGATTACAATTGTGCGTACCATGTTGATGGCGCCATTAATGATCACAATTTCGTGCACCATCCATGGACAGCAAGATCGGTTGAGGCAGCTCGAACACGAAGCTGAGCGACAACGAGAAGCCGAACGAGAACTATGAAGGGAAGTGAAGCAACGCAAGGAGCTAGAGGAAAAACTGCAAAGGTTAGAGGCTGACCTTCGAAGTCGGACCACAAGGTCGGACATCGAAGAAAACCTCTTCGGAGAAGATGATCCATTTACAGAAGAGATCATGAAGGCCAAAGTTCCCAGAAATTTCAAATCGCCTGACATGGATTCCTACGATGGAACGTCCGATCCGAGACATCACCTAAGAAACTTTAAAAGTCGAATGTACCTAGTAGAGGTCTTCAATGCCACACACTGCAAAGCCTTCCCTATCACCCTGACTAAAGCTGCGATGAAATGGTTTGACGGCTTTCCACCCAGGTCGGTCGCCAGTTTTGACGACCTAACCAGAAAATTCCTGACCAGGTTCTCCATCTAAAAGGATAAAACAAAGCATGCCCCGAGCTTGCTAGGAGTAAAACAAGAGGTTGGGAAAATCCTTCGAGATTACATGGAAAGGTTTAACAAAGCTTGTTTAGAAATCCAGAGTCTGCCAACCAAAGCCATAATTATGGGCTTAGTTAATGGCCTCAGAGACAGACCATTCTCCCAGTCAATATCAAAAAGGTACCCGACCTTCCTCAACGAAGTTCAGGAAAGAGTCGAGAAGTATATCAACGTGGAAGAAAATTTCCGGCTAAGAGAGTTGTTCCGAGGGTTACCTGAAACTGTAGGTCGATCTTGGACGAGATCTTCTGTACTGGTTAGAGATGTTATGTCTGACTTGATGATGATGGCCGGAGCCGCCGTGTTCGACTTGTTGGACTTGGTGGTGGTGCTGATCCTTCATCACCGGAGGGTGGTGGTACCTGCAAGGGGCTCCGATGCTTAAGTTAGCAAGAGTATTAAGCAGGTTTTTATTAGAATCAGAGTATGAGTTATACCTGGGTGCTCCAGTGTATTTATAATGACATGAAATGATCTTCCCTTGAGATAAGATAGTTATCTTATCTTTGAGTGAAGTACTCTTATCTTTAAGGAACCGCCGTTATCCTTCTAGGCTTTGGGCTGCCTTTAGATTTGTGTCGTGTTCCTCTGTTCGGGCCTTCTTAGGCCTCTGTAGCGGTTTGGCCGACCTCTTTTTTAAAGAAGTCAGGTAATCCTGATTTGAACAAGTCGGTCGACTTGTCTTCAGTCATCCCGGGTCGTACAGCTCGTCCCAGGGCATGAACAGTGCCCCTGCTCGAGCTCGATCTTTCCTTTGAGGTTGTGTCCTTTTAGACTTTTGTCCCCTTTAGGTAAAGTCAAGTTTGAGCATTGTTGATCTCTTTTTGCAGAGCTGTTTGAATGCGGAGTGTTTTTTCTCTCTCCTCTTTAATGTCAGCGTGCATTTCGTTCTTTGTGCTTCTTAGTTTGGAAACGTGCAAGGGTTTTAAAGACTCATTAAACCCTTTGCCCTTTACCGTTTCCCTCTTCATTTCGTTTTGAATTTTCTCAACAATTCCCTTAGTCTTCTATTTTCACTGCGATTTCTTCGTTCTCTTGGCTTTGAATTTTCACATCTTCGTGCTTTTCTTGGAGGTGATCGTCCGGCATGACTTCAACCTCTTCGGCGTTTATTTGGTGATTGCTGGTGCTTCGTTCTTTAAAAGGGGGTTTTTTCGGCCCTGTTTGTTATTTCAACTTCTCAGCACTCATTGTCTCTTCCCCTTTGCAGGTTGGTTTACCTTCTATCTCTTTCTTTCACTTCTTTCGTTGTTCTTCTTTGTGCTTGTATTGCAAAGTTTTGATTTTGTTTTGGAGTTTGCGTTTGGAAAGCTTGAACCTTTTCGTATCGTCGTGCTTGATTGTTACTGTGATGCATGTTTTTTTGGAGTTTCTTCGATTTACATGTGCTCCTTTGTGCATTTCCTAATGATTTGATGCTTTTAGGATTTTGCATGTTATCACTGTTTCTGGTCGTAATTGCTTGCTTCTGAAAAAGGATTGTACCTTTGATGATTTTGATATGTTTGATGTAGGCGGTTCCCTTTGCTTAATAGTTCTGTTTTTGTGACTTTCTTTCTCGTAGTGTCAGTAATCCGAAATAAGGTTAAAAATTTCTTGCTGAGATAGATTAAGTCCTCGTTCTGTTGTTGTCTCCGAAGGATGCCCCTGGACCTTGGGTTGTGTCCTGGGGTTTTCTTTTGGTATTGCTTCTGCCCTGTGTGCCTCCAAAGGGTGCCCCTGGACTTTTGTATGAGTCCTGGGGTTTCCCTTTTACTGTTGTATCTGAGACTTGATGTTTTGCTATTATTGTCCGAGTTGTTTCCTTATTTGCTCGAGTTGTTTGGTAGTAACACCATTTTTCTTTTTCTTACTGTAGGACTAGTTGACCATGTCTTCTCGCAAAAATATCGTCGAGACATCTTCCAAGGTCCTCGAGGGTATGTCCGACTAGCTGGACTCCCTCATCCTGATGTGTGTTTCCGTTGTTAATTCTAAGTTCTACGCGGAGCTTAGAAAACATCACCAAATCTGTAGTAGTAGGGATCAAGAGAAGAACTATGAGTTGGTGGTGCTAGATTCTGACGAGAGGGTTTGCTTTCCTTTCCTAACACAGGGGGAACATCCCTTCTTTTATGCTTACGATTACTTTTTTAGCCAGATGAACATTACCCTACCTTTTACCTCTTTCGAGACTGACTTGTTATGGTAATGTAATGTAACTCCATCCCAACTTCATCCTAACTCATGTGATTTTATCAAGATTTTTCAATTGCTTTGCCAAGAGTTGGGTGTCAAACCTTCTCAAACTCTTTTCCTTTATCTTTTTGTTTTGACTAAGCCTGGGATCTCTTCAAAAAAGAAAGCTTCTTGGATTTCCTTTCGGTCTGCTCAAGGTCATAAAGTGTTTGCCATGTATGATGAATCTTTTAGAGACTTTAAAAATTACTTTTTTAAGGTTCGAGCTGTTGAGGGAGTTCGTCCCTTTTTCTTAGAGTCGAACAATGAACCTGCCTTTCCCTTGTGTTGGCAAAAGAATGTTGTGGTGTCTCGATACTCGTGGGAGATGCTTGATGAGGTCGAGCAGGCTTTTGTGAATGTGTTGGAAGACATTTGGGGGAAGCCTCCTCATCTCGATACAAAGAGATTTCTGGGAGACCCTTCTCTTGTCCGAGCTGAGTTGGGTAGTAACCGACTTCCTCTTGCTCTGTTTTACTTTGTTTTTTGCTTTTTCTCCTTCCTATTTGTAACTTATTTTTCTTTTCTTTGGTTTAATTTTCAGAGATGGCAAAGACCAATGATTCCATGAAAGCCTTTAAGAAGGCGAGGAAGGCTACTACTGCCCAGAATATTTCGGCTAAGGATGCAGGGGAGGGATCTTCTCAGGTTCCTCCCAAGAAACTGATCTCGAGATCTACTAGACCGAAGAGGGTGATTCCAACACCTCAGGTCCATTTAGTTGATCCTCCTTAGGCCTCTGCTGCTACTTCCTCTCCTATTGTTGGCCCTCCCAAAAAGACAAAGAACTGTCGAGCCTTTCAATTTGGATGCCCCTGACTTTGATGCTGTCGGATTTATTGATCAACAAATTTCTCCTTATGGTGTCATGCCTACTAATGATGTATCCATTCTTCATCATTTAGATTTTATCAATTGGAGTGGCATTAAGATGGCGCATATGGGGGCGGCTCTATACCAGACTGCTCAGGATCTTCTCATTCATGCAACAAATGCTTTTATGGAGGAGGCCAAATCGGAGTTTGACCGGATCAAGGGTTTAAAGGAGGAGCTCGAGGTGAAAGTGGCTAAATTAAAAAAGAGTTGGAGGGTGAGAAGACTTGGGCTACTGCCCCGGCGGCTTCTCTGAAATTAGCTGAGGATATGGCGCTGAAGCATAAGGACAGCTATGTCACAACTTATGGGGAGATGGTGGATCTTAGGAAGAGTTTAGAGTCTGTCTGAGCTGACTATGCCGAGCTGCAGGGTCATCTTGTAAGTAGTGTGAATGCTGCTTATGAGAATTCGAAGGATCAAGTTCGAGTTCTTGCGCCCGAGCTCGCCCTTACCCTTTTTAGTTTGGACAACATTGTAAAAGATGGTAAGATTGTCCTTGATGATCCTGATGATGATGATGATGTCGTCCCTCCTCCAGTTTCTTCTGCCAAAGCCTCTGTTATCCCACCTTCCTCAACTTCGGCAGTTGAAGTCGGTCAGCTGGAGTCTGATCCTGATGTCCAGATTCTGAACCGGGATGATGGGACGGTAGATGCAGTACCCCTTCAGACTCGCCCTCTTTCTCCCCGAGATGCTGCTACTGGAAAGTCTTTGGATCCTCTATAATTTTTCTGATGTATTTGTGTATAGCCCGGTCTTGTGGGCTTTTGAACTCTTTATTTTGTAAGTTGTGATCTTGACTTTGGATACTCTAGTTGCTTTTTTTAGCAACCTTATTTTGAAAAACAAAAATAGTTTCTCTTGCTCTTGGGGTTGGCTTCAAGGGGCCTCTTGAGTCTGTTTATTATAACCACCTTGTTTCTTTGGGGGTATGCTTGTCGATTGCTTCGCTTTAGCGCTT
>NC_029773.3:22024678-22063485 GCF_000817695.3 Arachis duranensis | reverse complement strand
ACTTCTATATTTGTAGATTTGAGGTCATGTCTTTCTGGGTCCGATTTGGGTCCCTTATGGCGCAAACCTTTTGTTAATCGATGTCTTTGCGAGTTTATTTTTTTATAATTTTGCAGCTTTGTTTTGGCTTGGGCCGACTTCTTCATGTCGGCCCCTTCTAAGTTATTTCTAGTAATCCATTTTTTGGACCTTGTCCGATCTTCTTTTTATGGATTACTTTTTATAACTTTTTGTCGCTTTGATTGGTTTGGGCCGACTTCTTTGTGTCGGTCTCCTTGGAAGTTATTTCTAGTAATCCGTTTTATTTGGACCTTGTCAGGTCTTTTTTTTTTTGACGGATTACTTTTTATAACTTTGTAGCTTTGGTCTGACTTCTTCATGTCGGTCCCCTTGGAAGTTATTTCTAGTAATCCATTTTATTTGGACCTTGTCAGGTCTCTTTTTTTACGGATTACTTTTTATAACTTTTGTAGCTTTCGTCTGAATTCTTCATGTCGGTCCCCTTGAAAATTATTTCTAGTAATCCGTTTTATTTGGACCATGTCAGGTATCTTTTCTTACGGATTACTTTTTATAACTTTTGTAGCTTTGGTCCGACTTTTTCATGTCGGTCCCCTTGGAAGTTATTTCTAGTAATCCGTTTTATTTGGACCTTGTCAGGTCTCTTTTTTTACGGATTACTTTTTATAACTTTGGTAGCTTTGGTCCGACTTCTTCATATCGGTCCCCTTGGAAGTTATTTCTAGTAATCCGCTTTTTAGGGCTGGCCAGGCCTTTTTTTAGGGATTATTTTTTATAACTTTTCATCGCTTTAATCTGGTCCGACTTCTTTTATGTCGGTCCATTCTAAGTTATTTCTAGCAATCCTTTTTTTGTTTCAGACCTCGTCAGGTCTCTATTCATGGATGGCTTTTTATAACTTCTTGCATTATTCTGTCGCTTTTCATCTTGCCAATTTTGTAGAAGTTCAGACGATGAAATTGATTTTCATCATGGTTGGGCGGTGAATTTGTTTTCACCTTGCCGACTTGTAGCTCTGTCATGATCGGGCCGTGAATTTTGGTTTCACCTTGCCGATCTGTAGCTCTGTCGTGATCGGACGGTGAATTTGGTTTTCACCTTACCGACCTGTAGCTTTATAATCGGGTGATGAATTTTTGCATTTTCAGATTAATGCATCTTGATAAAGGGAATTTTGTAGAAAACCTGAAAAAACTTTATTCAAAGTAGAAAATAGACAAATATATACATGTGGGTGTTTACCCTTCTTAAGTTGGGTAATTTTGTAGATCCTGGCTTGGTGCCTCATTAAAAAACCTTTTTTTAGGAAAAAGAGTGCACCTTTGTCCTAAGATCTTTTATTACCTTTTAACTATAGTACCTTTTTAGGTTGCAGGCGTGCCATGTTCTCGGTAGCTCTCGGCCCTTGAGTTCGGACACTTTGTAGTAGCCTTTTCTCAGTACCTCTGTGACTCGGTAGGGTCCTTTCCAGTTGGCTGCCAGCTTTCCCTCTTCGGGTCGACTTGTTCCGATATCATTTCGGATTAGGACGAGGTCATTGTTGGCGAAGCTTCGCTACACTACCTTTCGATTGTATCTTAAGGCCATGCAGCGTTTTAGTGCTTCTTCTCTAATCCGAGCTCTTTGTCGGACTTCTGAGAGTAGATCGAGCTCTTCCCTTTGAAGTTGGGAGTTAGCTTCTTCGCTGTAGAGGATCATTTTGGGAGATCCTTCTTCCACTTCTATCGGTATCATTGCCTCCATTCCATAAGCCAATCGGAAGGGTGATTCCTTTGTGGTGGAGTGTGGAGTTGTCCGATATGCCCATAGGACTTGTGGGAGCTCTTCGGCCTAGGCTTCCTTTGCATCCTGTAGCCTTCGTTTTAACCCAGCTAGTACGACTTTATTGGCAGCTTTTGCTTGTCCGTTAGCCTGTGGGTGTTCTACGAATGCGAATTGGTGCTTTATCTTTAGGTCAGCTACCAGCTTTCTAAAGCCTGCATCTGTGAATTGGGTGTCATTGTCTGTGGTGATGGAGTAAGGAACCCCAAACCTCGTGATAATATTCCTATATAGGAATTTTCGATTTCTTTGAGCAGTGGCATTTGCTAGGGGCTCTACCTCTATCCATTTTGTGAAATAATCTACCTCTACAATGAGGAACTTAACCTGTCCTGACCCTTGGGGGAAGGGCCCGAGAAGGTCGAGTCCCCACTTTGTAAATGGCCAAGGTGATGTCACGCTGATGAGTTCCTCTGGTTGGGCGACATGGAAGTTGGCATGTTTCTGACATGGTGGACATGTCTTAACGTACTCAGTGGCTTCTTTTTGCAAAGTCGGCCAAAAGAATCCGACTCGGAGTACTTTTTGGGCAAAGGCTCGTGTTCCGAGATGGTTCCCACAGGTGCCACTGTATATCTCTTCCAATACCTCTTTTGTGTTAGAGGTCGATACACATTTTAGTAGCGGTGTCGAAATTCTTCTCTTATATAGAATGTCGTTTATGATGGTGTAATACTGTGCCTCCCGCTTTAACCTCTTTGCCTCCTTCTTATCTGTAGGGAGTATATCTGATTTGAGGTAGTTGATTATGGGAGTCATCCATCCTTGATCTTGGCCTGATATGGCTAAGATTTTTTCTTCTTCTGAGATTGATGGGTTCTGCAGTACTTCCTGGATGAGGCTCCTATTATTGCCCCCTAGTTTGGTGCTGGCTAATTTTGAGAGTGCGTCAGCTCGATCATTCTGTTCTTGAGGTATATGTTGGATATCATATTCCTGGAATTGCCCGAGTTATTCCCTGGTTTTGTACAGGTACTCTTTCATAGCAGGATCTTTGGCCTGGTAGGTCCCTGCTATTTGTGAGGTGATAACTTGTGAGTCGCTAAAGATGACAAGTTTTTGGGCTCCGACTTCTTTAGTCAGCTTCAAACCAGCCAATAGTGCCTCATACTCTACCTGGTTATTGAAGGCAAGGAACTCAAACTTTAGTGAGAGTTCAATTGGGTTCCCTGATTACTTTTTATTATCACGCTCGCTCCGCTCTCGGTTTTATTTGAAGAGCCATCCACATAAAGATTCCACTTTGTAGGGATTTTCGGGGTGTCAATATATTCTACAATGAAGTCGGACAGATACTGTGATTTGATCACTGTCCGAGCTTCATACTGGAGGTCAAATTCAGACAACTTGACTGTCCACTGTAGGATTCTCCCCGTTAAATCTGTTATCTGCAGAATGCCTTTTATGGGCTGGTTGGTCCAAACCTTGATGGTGTGAGCCTGGAAGTATGGACGAAGTCGTCGAGAGGTTAATATGAGAGCGTAAGCGAACTTCTCTATCTTTTGATAGTTCAATTCGGACCCTTGTAGCGCTTTGCTGATGAAGTATATAGGTTGCTGTCCACTTTCGTCCTCTTTGATTAGTGCAGAAGCTACTGCCCGGCTTCCTACTGCTAGGTATAATAAGAGTGCTTCTCTTTCCCGAGGTCGGGTAAGAATGGGTGGTTGTCCCAAGAATTTTTTGAAATCCTGGAAAGCTAGCTTGCACTTTGATGTCCATTTGAACTTCTTTCCCTTCCTTAGCGTAGCGCAGAAGGGGAGAGATCTTATGGCTGATCCGGCTAGAAATCTAGACAAGGCTGCCAGTTGCCCGTTGAGTTGTTGCACTTCTTTGATACAGGTCGGGCTTTTCATGTCGAGTATGGCCTGGCACTTATTCGGGTTTGCTTCGATTCCTCTTTGTGTGAGCATGAATCCCAAGAATTTGCCAGCTTCTACTGCGAAGGTGCATTTCGTAGGGTTAAGTCGCATGCCATGCTTTCTTATGGTATTGAACACTTGGGCGAGGTCGGACAGTAATGATTCTTTGCTTTATGTTTTTACTAACATATCGTCCACGTATACCTCCATTAGTTTTCCAATGTGATCTGCGAAGACTTTGTTCATTAACCTTTGGTAGGTGGCTTCTGCGTTTTTGAGTCCGAATGGCATGACAACGTAGCAGTAGTTTGCTTTGGGTGTTAAGAATGAGGTTTTTTCTTGATCAGGTGGGTACATCGGGATTTGATTGTATCCTGAATAAGCGTCCATAAATGAGAGGTACTTGTAACCAGAGAAGGCGTCCACTAAAGTGTCGATGCTTGGGAGTGGATAAGGATCTTTTGGGCAAGCCTTGTTAAGGTCGATGTAATCAGTGCACATCTGCCACTTCCCATTTGACTTTTTCACCAAGACGGCATTGGCTAGCCATAGTGGGTACTTGACTTCTCTAATGAATCCTGCCTCTAGTAGAGCTTGTACCTGTTCTTCCACAGCTTGGGATCTTTCTGGTCCGAGCTTTCTATGCCTCTGCTGTACTGGCCAAGATCCTGGATATACTGCCAGCTTGTGACACATTAGCTTGGGGTCTATGCCCAGCATGTCTGCAGCCTTCCATGTGAAGAGGTCATCATTATCCTTTAAGAACTGTATGAGGGACTTTTTTGCTTCTCCCTTTAGGATTGCACCGATATTGGTCGTTTTATCTGAGACATCTCCAATCTGGACTTTTTCTATCTCGCCTTCAGGTTGTGGATGGAGTTCTTCCCGACCTCGAATTCCCTCGAGTTCGATGGTGTGGATTTCTTCTCCTTTGCCTCTAAGGTTCAGACTTTCATTGTAACAGCGGCGTGCTATTTTCTGGTCTCTTTTTATCGCAGCGATCCCTTCTGTAGTTGGGAACTTCATGCATAGGTGTGGAGTCGAGACTACTACCCCGAGCTGGTTTAGCGTTATCTGACCTATTAAGGCATTGTAGGCTGAGATCACATCGACCACAATGTAGTCTATGTTGAGTGTCCTTGACCGGTTTTCCTTTCCAAAGGTTGTGTGTAGTGAGATGTATCCAAGTGGTTGGATTGGGGTGTCTTCTAATCCGAATAAGCTATTCCGATATGCTCTGAGCTGTTTTTCTTCCATGCCGAGTTTGTCAAAGGCAGTTTTGAACAAGATGTCGGTCGAACTTCCTTGGTCCAACAGTGTGCGGTGGAGGTTAGCGTTGGCCAGTATGATATTGATGACCATGGGATCGTCATGTCCCGAGATGACGCCAGCTGTGTCCTCTTTAGTGAAAGTAATAGTAGGGAGGTCGGGTGCTTCTTTTTCTCCCTCGATGTGATATACTTCTTTGAGGTGTCTTTTGCGAGATGATTTGGAGATTCCTCCTCCCGCAAATCCTCCATGTATCATGTGAACATGCCTCTCCGGGGGTACGAGGTGCTCGTTCTTTTCGCCCACCCTCTTCTTCTCTTCTTCTCTTTCTGGTCTCCTCTGTCTTATTGGCTAGGTACCGATCTAGTTTCCCTTCTCTTACCAATTTTTCTATGATATTTTTCAAGTCGAAGCACTCGTTTGTGGGATGTCCATAGATTCGATGGTATTCACAGTATTCCATCTAATTTCTACCTCCTTTTTTGCTTTTAAATGGGTGAGGTGGTGGGATTTTTTCAGTGTGGCATACTTCTCGGTATACTTCCATGAGAGACACCCAGAGAGGGGTGTAGTTGTGATATTTTTTAATCTTCTCGCCATGCTGATTTTCTTTTTTCTTGGACTCTTTATCCTTATCTCGGGAAGAGTAAAGGATCCGGATTTCGAGGTCTCTCCTAGTCGAGAGTTTTCCTCTATGTTGATGTATTTTTCTGCTCATTCTTGCATTTCATTCAAAGATGTAGGGTGTTTCTTTGATATGGATTGACTAAAAGGTCCCTCTCGTAGGCCATTGATGATGCCCATAATAGCTGCTTCAGTAGGCAGACTTTGTATGTCCAGACATGCTTTATTGAATCTTTCCATGTAGTTGCGAAGACTTTCCCGATCTCCTTGCTTGATCCCTAACAAACTTGGGGCGTGCTTGGTTTTGTCCTTCTGGATGGAGAATCTAGCAAGGAACTTTCCTGCTAAGTCATCAAAGCTTGAGATGGACCTTGGGGGCAGGCTGTCAAACCACTTAATTGCCGTCTTGGTTAAGGTAGTTGGAAAGGCTTTGCACCGAATTGCATCCGAGGCATTGGTGAGATACATTCTGCTTCTGAAATTACTAAGATAATGACTTGGATCTGATGTGCTGTCGTATGGGGTCATGTCGGGAGCTTTGAAGTCCTTTGGGACTTTGGCTTTCATAATTTCTTTGGTGAATGGGTCTTGATCCTTATGGGGATTATCCTCATGATTGGATCGAGTAGTCTTTTTTAGATCTGCTTCAAGCTGTAATAGTTTGTCTTCCAACTCTTTACATCGCCTAGTTTCCCTTCTGAGGTCCTTCTCGGCCTCTCGTTGATACTTGGCCTCTTTTTCGAGTTGTTTGAGACGTTCTTGTTAAGCCTGAAGTGCCTATCGGATTTTTGCATTTGGTGGACTCTTATCTTTGTTTGGTTGAGGAGTATCTTTTGATGTGGCGTCCGTGTTCTTGTGCGGCGTTCTGTCCTCTAGATCAGAGTCGTGGTCATTGTCAAGGTTGTCCGCTATGATGATGGGATGACTTTCAGGTTCCCCGGCAACGGCGCCAATGTTCCGAGGGTTACCTGAAATTGTAGGTCGATCTCGGACGAGATCTTCTGTACTGGTCGGAGCTGTTATGTCTGACTTGATGATAATGGCTGGAGCCGCCGTGTCCGACTTGTTGGACTTGGTGGTGGTGATGATCATTCGTCATCGGAGGGTGGTGGTACCTGCAAGGGACTCCGATGCTTAAGTTAGTAAGGGTATTAAGCAAGTTTTTAGTAGAATCAGAGTATGAGTTATACCTGGGTGCTCCAGTATATTTATAATGGCGTGGAATGATATTTCCTTGAGATAAGATAGTTATCTTATCTTATCTTTGAGTGAAGTTCTCTTATCTTTAAGGAACCGTCCTTATCCTTCTAGGCTTTAGGCTACCTTTAGATTTGGGTTGTGTTCCTCTGTTTGGCCGACCTCTTTTATAAAGAAGTCGGGTAATCCTGATTTGAACAGGTCGGTTGACTTGTCTTTAGTCATTCTGGGTCGTACAGCTCGTCCCAGGGAATGAACAAGAGCCTCCTTTAAGATCAATCCTACCCTATTTACCTCGAGTCAAAGAAAGGGAACCCAAGAAAAAAGAGGAGCCAAACGTAGATAAACCTTGAAAATAGCACAATTATACTCCTCTCAGGGTCTCTCTAGTGGATGTCTACAGAGAGATATGCCACACAGAGAAACTTTCGCCCCCTCGTCCGATTAAGCATAAGAAAGCTGGAAGTTAGACAAAGTATTGTGAATATCACAAGCTCTATGGACACTCTACCAACGAATGTTACGACCTGAAGAATGTCATAGAAAAGTTGGCCAGAAAAGGGCCGACTTGATAGATACTTGGCGGACAAACCGGACGACCCGAGGAAGAGGAGAAGGGATGAAGAAGGAGGACGACTGGAACGACCTCCTCACACCCGGGAGCGACACATCCATATGATTAATGGAGGGTTCACAGAACGAGGAATATCAAAATCTTCGCGGAGAAAGCACCTCAAAGAAGTGTACCATGTCAAGCAAAGTAGCCAACTGACTGACTTACCCACTATTTCTTTCACGAAGGAGGACGCGCAAGGCCTACTTTCCGGGCATGACAATCCAGTAGTGATAACAATGATCCTGGCCAATGCAAACCTTCATCATACCTTGATAGATCAGGGAAACTCAGCTGATATTTTTTTAAACTTGCTTTCGACAAGCTCATGCTAGAAGAAAAAGACCTAAAGGCATATCCTGACAGCCTATTCGGGCTAGGGGACACGCCAATCCGACCTCTTAGTTACATCTCGTTATACACCACCTTCGGAAAGGGTGTCAAGTCAAGAACCTTAAGCATCAATTACATCGTAGTCGATGTAAACTTGGCCTACAATGCCCTAATAGGTCGGATGACCCTAAACAGACTTGCAGCTGTTGTCTCTACTCGTAACCTTTGCATGAAATTCCCTATGGATAAAGGGATTGCCACCATTAAAAAAGATCATAAGCTCGCAAGGAAGTGCTATAACGAGGGCCTTAGTCTGAAAAGCAACTCAGGCGGAAAGGAAGTCAACACTATTAAACTAAGGGAAACTCGAATTCGCAAAGAGTTATGCCCTCAACCTGAAGGCAAAATCGAAGAGGTCCAAATTGGAGAAACCTCGACAAGACAACAAGCATAGGGACAAACTTAAAAGAGAGCCTGAAGAAGCAGATCGTCGACTTATTGCGTAAAAACTCTGACCTCTTTGCCTGGAAAGCTTCCGATATGCCTGGTATAGATCCCAACTTGATGTACCATAAGCTTTTTGTGTACCCAGGATCCCAACCTGTACAACAGAAACACAGAAAGCTTGGACCAGAATGAGCATAAGCCGTAGAAGAACAAGCAGGAATTATAAGGGAGGTGAAATACCCACTTTGGTTAGCCAATGTTGTATTGGTAAAAAAAATGGAAAGTGGAGAATGTGTGTCGATTACATGGACCTCAACAAAGCCTGCCCTAAAGATCCATATCCATTCCTCAGTAAGGATGCTTTGGTCAATGCGGCCTCAGGCTACAAATATATCTCTCTCATGGATGCCTACTCGGGATACAATCAAATCCCTATGTACAAACCAGACCAAGAAAAGACCTCGTTCATAACTCCAAAGGCAAAATACTGTTACGTAGTAATGCCTATTGGGTTAAAGAACGCAGGAGCTACATATCAACGATTGATGAACAAAGTGTTCTCCGCCCACATAGGAAACTTAATGGAATTTTATGTGGATGACATGCTTGTTAAGACACAAGAGGAAGAGACACCGATGTTCGACTATTCTGAGGTTTTTTCCACTATAAGGAAGCACGGGATGAGACTAAATCCCTCAAAGTGCACCTTTGCGGTGGAAGCTGTAACACCGTCACTATCAGAATGTCACGCTTCTGGCTGTGCCACTCTGATAGCAAGAATTATTACGACGACTTCATATACTTAATAATATAATAGGAGCTTGATAAACCCCTATTTTATGATTCATCTTGTGCTTAAATTGAGTGTTTTTATCAAATCTTCACCCACTTATTCATGTAAATTGCATGGTTTTACTATTCCTTTCTTATTTTATGATATATGAGAAAACATGTTTCCTATGTTTTAAAAATATTAAATTTAATTATCCTTTATTACCATCCGATGCCGTGATTTGTGTGTTAAGTATTTTCAGGTTTCATAGGGCAGGAATGACTTAGAGGACAAAAAGGAAACATACAAAAATGAAAGGAAAGCACAAAAATGGAGTTTTGAAGAAAAAGCAGTGACGCGAACACATGGACGACGCGGACGCGTGCTTAGCGCAAAACGCAAATGACGCACACGCGTGGACGACACGGACGCATGCCTTGAGCAGAATGCAATTGACACAGACGCGTGACTGACGCATACGCGTGACAAGAAAAAACTCCAAATGATGCGAACGCGTGACCCACGCGTACGCGTGACAGACGCCACGTGCAGAAATTGCAGAAAACGCTCCTAGCAATTTCTGAACCCTCTTTTGGCCCAGATCCAAGTCTAGAAACACAGATTAGAAGCTATAAAGTGGGGGAATCCATTCATTCAAAGGGAGAAGCTCATAATTCACAATTTTAGAATTAGATGTAGTTTTCTAGAGAGAGAGAGGCTCTCTCCTCTCTCTTAGGTTTTATGATTTAGTATTTCTTTTAGGATTAGGATTTCTACTTCTCAATTTCCAGGTTCAATGTTCCTTTAATTTAGTTTCTCTTCTATTTTCATTTATTCTATTACTTTGATTTATGAATTCTCATGTTAGATTTGATTTTATATTTAATATAATTTGAGGTATTTCAGATATATGATTTTTGTTTAGCTTTCTATATTCTTAGCTTTGGTTGAGTAATTAGAGACTCTTGAGTTATCAAACTCTTTTGTTGATTGATAATTGGAAGTTGCTAATTGACTTGAATTCCACTAACTTTAGTCTTTCTTTAGGAATTGACTAGGACTTGAGGATTCATATTGGTTTATCCACTTGACTTACCTTCATAGTTAGAGGTTGACTAAGTGGGAGCAACGAGCAATTCTCATCACAATTGATAAGGGTACTAGGATAGGACTTCTAATTTTCATACCTTGCCAAGAGTTTTCTTAATTATTAATTTATTTTTCTTGTCATTTAAATTACTTGTTCCTTATTTCAAAAACCCAAAATAAAATATATCTTTTTCCATAACCAATAATAAAACACACCTCCCCGCAATTCCTTGAGAAGACGACCTGAGGTTTGAATACTTCGGTTATTAATTTTATTGGGTTTTGTTACTTGTGACAACCAAACTCTTTCAAATTTTTGGGAAAATTTTGACAGCACCTCCCCTAAAAACTGGAGTTTGCCACCTGTCACGGGTTCTCTCAAACCAATCTCACTATAACATCAGCATTTCAATTTAATGGTTTTCAAATTTGTCTTTCAAAACCAATCATTATAAATCTCAATCTAAATCCAAAGTCACCATGACCAAATATCATAGTACTCATCTATCAAACACGACGACTTGCACTCACTCATCATCTAAATCCAATTACGCATCAACGATCATTTCCTCATCCATTTCAAAACCATCAAAGCTCATAGCCACAATTTATCCCAATTATCTAGAATCATTATCTGCATTAGTTCACTAATCTTTTAAGTACTCAATGCATAAAGCATTTCTAATCATACCCTACTATTCCTTATTATTACCATACTATGTTAATGCTCCAGCAAGCTTCCGCTGCATCACTTTGATTTTCATCTACTAAGAATCCAATGGTAACTTAGGTCCCTAGTGTATCTCTATGTTTAACTCAAAATTTTCTCAAAATCTTCAATTTTTATGAACACATTATCTAGGACCTCAATCAACAAATCTCAAAGTCTCCCACTCCACTTATTCTTCCTTAAGCATAATGCCATAGCCTTACATACTAAGCATCTGTTGAATCCCATTTATCATAACTACATGCACCTGCCAACCAATATCAAACTCAGCCAAGTCCAAGTGCAATTCATACTCTACCTACCTCAACACTTAACAATTCACCATCTACCCAATGTTATTCCAATTCACATTCTAATCATTCAAGACCTATAATATAATTTTTCTGATAATTAGTCATTTCTCAATTCCTACACAAGTGTTCAATTTCACAAACTTTTATTTCAATTTGAATCCAATCCATAGCAAAACTTATTCACAAGCCTTCTATACTCCAAATCCTCAAGATTCTATAAATTCAAACCTAATTAAACAAATCATTCAATCAACTATTCGCCTCCAAGTATTTCACTCAACCATCTAAAACCGACACATTAATATCACATATATCACTACCAAGATTCCTGTCTCGGCGTTCCCTTATCAGTTCATTCTAGGAAATTCCTCCCCGATTACTTCATTCAAGTCCATGAGACACCATTCGGGTCATGTCCATCAGACTCAATATCTCAAGTTTAGTGCTTCAAATTACCAAAGGTATTTCATGGACTTCATGCTAGATGTATCGGTTAGATACCCTAACTAGCACAGGCACAGACTCAAAGTATGCATTGAAGCATAAGCAGTTCCATCCCTCAGGCTCACGAGGACGAACTGCTCTGATATCATAATGTAACACCCTAATATTCAAATCCTTATGCTTGAGTCATAAGTCAATGATAATAAGGTGGTACGACTCTCAAGGGGGATTTTTAATACATAATTATAAGTAAAATTGAAAGGAGTACTAAACGAGAAGCTTGAAAAGAGTAAAATAAAATCGCGAAGTCGTATCACTCACGTATCGACAACTAAAAAGATAAAGCGTGAAGTCGAAAGCGATATATAGAAAAAGGCATTAAGGAGAATAAGAGAAGGACAATATATAGATATATAACATAAGTAAATAGCCACTAGTCACGACCCGCGAAGTTTAGGCCGGCTAGGGTATAGTATAAAAGCAGTTTGACAACCATATCTCCTAATCTCTCCCAAATGATACACAAGGGCCTCTATAGGCAAGTTTTCAAAAGGATTAGATACATAGCATGAGTTCTTTAAAAAACAAAAGCGGAGAGAATCTAAGCAAAAGTAAATAAGAGATCTTAGAGGTCTTCGCCGTCTTTCAGACAAACCACAGCTCACTACTGAGCACCTGGACCTGCATCTGAAAAACAAGAGATATATACAGAATGAGAACCCCCGACCCATGGGTTCCCAATACGTTAAAGTGCCAAATAAATACAATGCATTGTAATAAAAACTCACTAAGCATCCTAAACTTCCTTTCACCCAATATTCATCCTATATTCTCGCTAATCCATAAATAGGCAATTGTCATAAAGGAATGCTAAATCTAATTCCTCTTCCTCATGCTTCTCAACTTTCTAACTTTCCAACAAATCAGAATCAGAATCATAAACAAAACCATCACCAGCTATTCTGTCTCAACAATTTTATATCAATACTTCATATCCTCACCTGGAGCAAGTGAAATCACTTCACTGCATCTACCTAGGGAGCTCAAATTATCTCATTTTTTACCTAGAGCAGTGAAATCACTTCACTGCGTCTACCCAGGGTACTCAAATTACCTCATTCAAAAATCATCATTTTAAATTATTCATATCATTATTCCATCTCAACAAGAACAACCCTTAGCGTCAACCGACACTAGCATGAGGGACCTCTCAGTTGTACAAACACAAGCAACACATACAAGTAATACACAATTAAAGTACAAGTAAAGCAAGTAGTATTTATTCAGGTAGCACATCATATATGTACAATTTGGCAATCCAAAACAAATACGCAAACCCAAACAAGTCAAACATATGCAAATGATGAATGCCTGTCCTATGGCTGATGATATCATCTGTCGGTTACAAAGCCAACTCGACATGTCCTGGTAGCTAACCATTGGACAGTCCCGGTGAGCGTGCATCCCCAAGCTCAAAAATCAAAATAAAATATCCATGGAGGAGAGCTCATTCGGAAAGGTATAAGTGTCTCGCCACATCTTACGATGCAGGTTCAATAGAATCTCGGATCTCAACCTGGAGCAAGTGGAGCCGACCCACTGCGTCTATCCAAGGAAATCCGAAACTTAGATAATTTCACAAATCTCAAATCAACCTCGACTAGGAGCAAGTGGGGGCTAACCACTGCATCTACCCAGGCAGGTATATCTCACCATGTCCCGGAGCAAGTGGATCAATACCACTACATCTACCCAGGCAAGTATATTTCACCACATCCCAGAGTAAGTGGAATCACTCCACTGCATCTACCTAGGCAGGTGTTTAAAAGCTCAACCTAGAGCGAGTGAAATCACCACTACTGTCGCTACTACCCAGGCGTCACAATCTTTGACCTGGAGCAAGTAGGACAAACCACAACCCTTGCTACTACTCAGGCATCTCAAACATACATTCATTCAAAACTCCATAATTAAACTCATTTATCATAATCCACTTTCCCCACTCATACACGGAGCAAGTGGACAACGCCACTGCCTACTACCCTGGGTCACACATCACATTCAACATTTTCCATCATTATTCATTCACCATATTTAATCATTAATCATATACATATACGTACTCAGCCATAATTAAATTCTTATCACAGCCATCCGGCTCATATTATACACAGTACTTCCATTATCATCCTCAGCAACTCATACAATCATCATTACTCATCATTTATCATTGATTCTCATTATACTTCCTTCCCAAGTTACGACATGTCCTAGCTTTTTTTTTTCATTACTAGGCATACTATAAAAATTTAGGACTTAAAGGATGAAAATGGAGGCATAGAAGTCTGAAATTCGGCTTTAAAAACTCAAAAATCAATTTTTACTGAAAATGGGGTCACGCGTGTGAGGCGCCCATGCGCACGTGTGGGATGTGGAGAAAGGCGGGTGACGCGTAAGCGTTGCCCATGCACATGCGTGGGAAGTAGAGAGTTAGGGTGATGCGTGCGCGTCAGCCACGCGTACGCGTGGATGCGTTTTGTGCTCCTGCACAAAACTGGCATGCTACCATCACAACTCTCTGGAATTTATACCATGCGCCTGCATCAATACAGTGACGCGTACGCGTCGGCCAGGCGCATGTGTGAGAGAGTAAAAATCGTGAGTGACGCATGTGCGTCGGAGTACGTTTTCTTAAAAATTTTACTAAGTCTAAAAAAGCTCTAGAATTTCATTTTCAAACCTCAAACTTCCGCCACACATAACTTCTTCTACGAAATTCATTTTTCAACCATTTCTGAACCGTTGAAAAGATTATTGAATGAACTTTCATAAAAATCCAATTTTGAAGGATTCGTAACTCCGAGTACTAAGTTACAGACCGCCGAAGTTGGTCAAAAATAAGTTTTTACCCAAAAATAGAAATAACCAATTTTTCCTATGTTCACAAGCCAAATTCATTTCCACTCTTCCAAATGACCACAACCCAACCATATTCACATAATTACACTCAACCAAAACCAAACCTACTTCATCTACACAATTCAATTCAATTTCGTCACCTTTCACTCCCTAAATTCCTAATTTCTTATTATTCCACATTTTCCCCATTTATTCACATACTCAATATTCACTATCAATTCAATCTCATATGACATCACACAATATACACATCACTTACCTTCCTTACCTCTTTTCGGCCTCCGGCCCAAGTTCACAATTTAAATGCATATTCCACAAACCAATATTCAATATCTAATTCATCAAATTCTCAACACACTAAACATATAAATTCACACAATTCTCAACCCAATCATTAATTTACATTACATATCAACTATACATATTAGTACCAACTATTTACACAATCCAAACTTAATCCTAGGGGTATCTAGCCTAAGAATTCTCATCATGCCACACCTTACTTAAATGAATCCTAAACCGTACCTCTTGGAGCCAAACCAATTGAGTCTCTTCTTTGGAAGTCTCTTCCAACCCAAGCTCCAACCCTCACCAAAGCTCCACAATCAACACCAACTTCCCAATTGTGCACCAAAATCACCAAATACACTAACATAACCGATTACACATATATGCATTAATCTAGGATTCATGAAAATGATAAATCACAAGGGTTGAATGGTTTCTTAGCTTAACCCACTGTACTTTATGATGAATATCATCAATGGCTCATACTAGAGCACCCCTAAATAACCAAAATCACAAGATTTTCTCAAAACCCAAATCAAATTCAAATTTAAAGAGAAAAATGAAAAATAGGCAGAGGACAGTGGAATACTCACCACAAAACTTAAATAGAGCTGTAGAGGATGAGAAGAGCGACGTGTGGCCGTAAATGGCTCGTCAATCGGAGTTCCGGATCAAAAGTTATGGTGATTTGAAGTTTGATGGAGTTAGGATTTTCTCTCTTCTTCCTCTCTTCTCCATTTCAGCGCCCCACACCCCTTTCTTTAGGGTAATGAGCTAAAAAGCTCATAACTAATGTTTATATATATTGGGTCTTGGGCCCACTTGGGTCCGGTTACTTGTTTTAGTCCGTTGGCCCAACTTTGGGCCAAAACCTTTAAGATTAGAGTTTTAAATCGTATTTTGAATATTTCTAGCTTCCCAAATTATAATTTCTCATTTCTTAACCTTATTCACTTATAATTAATTTATTCAGTTGCAGTACCGGATAGATCTCAGCTGGTATTGTCGATCAAATTTTCAGTGCGCATTTTTACGCAAAAAACTATGTTAATTAAATGATCAAATTTCGATTGCTAAATTTTCTAACCATATTCACTCCTATTTAATTTATTATTAATTAATTATGGTTTGACCGAATTTTACATTCTAGCCCCCTAATAGAAATTTTCGCCCTCGAAAATTCCATCCGCCACCACGAGTACGCGAGCGTAGTCTGCCCATATATCTAACGCATAGTAGTTCCAAGGTCTTTTTACTCTGCGCGCTTCCATTGCCGCGCTTTGATTCCTTTATCTCCGAGGATCTCGATCATTCGACTAACGCCAACTAATAACCTCGTTCATTACTTTCATCATCTCATCAATTCACATCTTATTAAATCTCAAATCATGCCATCAATAATATCACCATCATCATTAATCATAGTCATCATCCCACATTGCTATAATCAACCAAAAATCATCACCATACCTTAATCATACTCCATCACTATCCTCTCTCTCTGTCAAGCCAATTACTACTAATCATAGCTCAACTCCAAGCATAACTTCTAGATTGCTGTTTTAAAGTCTTTGACTAATTAATCAAAACTCTTTTCATTTTTATAAATCAAATGAGATTGAAATAACAAGTTAACAAAATAATAAGAATATAATTTTCCATAATGATCCATAAAAGCATTCGAAACACATCTCTTTTGTTGAGGTTACTTGTTCATACCCTGGGTCGAGCTATCCGACCTGGGATGATTCGAGATAAAGCGACCAACCTCTTCAGGTCAGGCTATCCGACCTCTTCTCAAAGAGCTCGGCCAAATCGACAAGAGAGCCCAGTTAAGGGCCCAAATAAAGGAGTATGACCCGAATCCTAAGGCAGCCCAAGCCTATAGGATAAAGGCGGTTCCGTCCAAGATACGCTGACCTCAGCTCAAAGATAAAGATAAGAAAAGATAACTAATTTATCTTATCCAAAAAGGTCACATCTCATCACTATAAATACACTAGAGGACCCAGGTATAACTTATACTCTGATTCTACTCAATACCTGCTTAATACCTTTGCTAACTTAAGCATCGGAGTCCCTTGCAGGTACCCCCCACCCTCCAGGGACAAAGGATCAGCACCATCACTAAGTCCAACAAGTCAGACACCACAGCTCCGACCAGCACAGAAGATCTCGTCCGAGATCGACCTACAGTTTCAGGTTACCCTCGGAACATTGGCGCCGTTGCCGGGGAACCTGGAAGTCATCCCATCACCATGGCGGACGACCATGACAACGACCACGAATCAGGTCTGGAGGATCGGACACCGCACAAAAATGCGGGTGTCACGCTACAAAACACTCCGGAAACCAACAAAGACAAAGACTCACCAAATTCAGGGGCAATAGAAGCGCTCCTGGATCGCCTAAAACAACTGGAAAAAGAAACCCAACAACAACGGGAAATTGGAAGAGATCTCCAAAGAGAGGTGCGGCGACGTCGAGAGTTGGAAGAAAAACTACAGCAATTGGAAGCCGATCTCAAATAAAACCCCCCCGGGATAATCTCGAGGAAAATTCACGCAAAGAGCAAGACCCATTCACTAGGGAAATCATGAAAACTAAAATTCCAAAAGACTTCAAACTCCCGGATATGACCCTGTATGATGGCACCACGGACCCCAACCACCACCTCAGCAACTTCAGAAGTAGAATGTACCTCACTGACGCCCCAGATGCCGTTCGCTGCAAGGCTTTTCCAACAACTCTCACAAAGACAGCGATCTGATGGTTCGACAACCTACCCCCGAAGTCCATCTCAAGCTTTGATGACTTAGCTAAAAAATTCCTAGCCAGATTCTCCATTCAGAAAGATAAAGCCAAGCACGCCCCCAGTTTACTAGGGATCAAACAAGGAGATCGGGAGAGCCTCCGCAACTACATGAAGAGATTCAACAAAACATGCATGGACATACAAAGTTTACCAACGGAGGCCACCATCATGGGACTCATCAATGGCCTACGAGAGGGACCTTTTAGCCAATCTATATCAAAAAAGTACCCGACCTCCTTAGACGAAGTGCAGGAACGGGCAGAAAAATATATCAACATGGAGGAGAACGCTTGGTTAGGAGAAACCTCAAAATCGGGGGCCTCCTACCGAGACAAAGACAAGGAATCCAAAAGAAAAGAAGATTGACAAGGGGAGAAAATAAAAAAATACCATAACTACACCCCTCTCAGGGCATCCCTGGTCGAGATATACAAAGAAGTCTGCCACACGGAAAAAATCCTCCCAACACGGCCACTCAAAGGCAAAAGGGGAGGGGAAATCGAAAGGAATATTGTGAATACCATCGAGTCCGAGGACACTCCACAAACGAATGCTTCGACCTAAAAAACATCATAGAAAAATTGGTGAGAGAAGGAAAATTAGATCGATTCCTGACCACCCGAGATGATGATCAAAGAAAGAGACGAAGAGATAAAGATACCGAACGAACAGAACGATCACCTCGGACACCAGAAAGACATGTCCACATGATACACGGCGGATTCACAGCAGGTGGAATCTCCAAATCCTCTCGCAAGAGATATCTCAAAGAAGTATATTATGTCGTAGAAGAGGAGAAAACACTCAACATTCCGGCAATTACATTCACTAAAGAGGACGTATCTGGCATCATCACAGGACACGACGATCCCATGGTTATCACCATCATATTGGCAAACACCAACCTACACCGCACCTTAATAGACCAAGGGAGTTCTGCCGACATTTTATTCAAAACAGCCTTTGATAAACTCGGCTTGGAAGAAAAAGAACTTAAAGCATATCCAAACAGCCTGTTTGGGCTAGGAGATACCCCGGTTCGACCACTCGGATACATACCACTACATACAACCGTCGAAAAAGGAGACCAATCAAGGACCCTCAAAATAGACTACATCATAGTCGATGTAAGTTCAGCTTACAACGCTCTCATAGGACGGACAACACTCAACCAACTCGGCGCAATAGTCTCGACCCCACACCTATGTATGAAGTTCCCAACCCCAAAAGGGATAGCCACGATAAAAGCAGACTAAAAGACGGCACGTCGCTGTTATAACGAAAGTCTAAACCTCAGAGGCAAAGGAGAAGAGTTCCACACAATCGAGCTGGGCGGAGTTCATCGACGAGAAGAACTTCGTCCCCAGCCAGAAGGCGAGATAGAAAAGATTCAGATCGGGGACACCCCGGAAAAAATAACCAATATCGGCACAATCCTAAAAGGAGATTTAAAAGAATTACTAATACAATTCTTGCGAGACAACGTCGATCTTTTTGCGTGGAAAACCGCAGACATGCCAGGCATTGACCTTAAGCTAATGTGTCACAAGTTGGCGTTCTACCCAGGATCTCGACCGGTGTAGCAGACACGAAGAAAACTTGGGCTAGAGCAATCCCAAGCCGTGGACAAGCAAGTACAGGCACTACTGGAAGCCGGATTCATAAGAGAAGTCAAATACCTGCTATGGCTAGCTAACGTGGTCTTGGTGAAAAAATCAAATGGAAAGTGGCGAATGTGCACCGATTACACCGATCTCAACAAGGCTTGTCCTAAAGATCCATACCCACTCTCAAGTATTGACGCTCTAGTAGATGCTTCCTCCGGGTACAAATATCTCTCGTTTATGGACGCATATTCGGGGTACAATCAAATCCCCATGTACCCACCAGATCAAGAAAAGACCTCGTTCCTAACACCGAAAGCAAACTACTGCTACATTGTGATGCCTTTCGGTCTCAAGAACGCAGGAGCTACTTATCAAAGGCTAATGAATAAAGTCTTCTCAGATCACATCGGAAAAATTATAGAAGTTTATGTGGACGACATGTTGGTAAAGACATAAATCGAAGATACATTATTATCCGACCTGACTCAAGTGTTTTACACTATAAGAAAGCACAACATGCGGCTCAATCCCGCAAAATGCACCTTCGCAGTAGAAGCAGGCAAATTCTTAGGCTTCATGCTCACACAAAGGGGAATTGAAGTAAACCCAGACAAATGTCAAGCCATACTCAACATGAAGAGCCCAACTTGTGTCAAAGAAGTACAACAACTCAACGGGAGGTTGGCCGCCCTATCCCGATTCTTAGCAGGAGCTGCGATAAGATCTCTCCCCTTCTATGCTACTTTAAGAAAGGGAAAATAGTTCGAATGGACGACGGAATGTGAGCAAGCCTTCCAAGACTTCAAGGAGTTCTTAGGATGGCCACCTATCCTATCTCGACCACGAGAAGGAGAACCGCTCATATTATACCTCGCAGTAGGGAGCCGGGCAATAGCCTCAGCACTAGTCAGAGAAGACGAACATGGGCAACAACCCGTCTACTTCATTAGCAAAGCGCTGTAGGGATCCGAGCTGAACTACAAGAAAATAGAAAAATTCGCCTATACCCTCATTCTAACATCTCGACGACTCCGCCCGTACTTCCAGGCTCACACCATTAAGGTTCGAACTTACCAGCCCATAAAAGGAATATTGCAGAAAACAGATCTGGCAGGTAGAATTCTACAATGGGCAGTCGAGTTGTCTGAATTTGACCTCCAATATGAAGCTTGGACGGCCATCAAATCACAGTATTTGGCCGACTTTATCACAGAATTCACAGATGCCTTATAAACCCCCACAGAATGGAATCTTTACGTGGACGGTTCTTCAAATAAAACTGAAAACGACGCAGGCGTGATAATAGAAAGCAACCAAGGAACCCAAGTCGAGCTCTCCCTCAAGTTTAGGTTCCCGGCCTCAAATAACCAAGCAGAATATGAAGCATTATTAGCTGGCTTGAAGCTGGCTACAGAGGTCGGAGCTCAAAAACTCAACATTTATAGTGATTCACAAGTGGTCACATCACAAATAACAGGGAGCTACCAAGCCAAAGATCCAATCATGAAAAAATATTTGGACAAAACCAAGGAGCAGCTCAGACAAATCGGGGAGTATAAAATCTGCCACATACCCCGCGAACAAAATGCCCGAGCTGATGCACTCTCGAAACTAGCTAGCACCAAACCAGGGGGCAACAATAGGAGCCTCATCCAGGAAATATTGCAAAACCCGTCAATCTCAGAAGAAGAAAAAGCCCTGACTATAACAAGTCAGGACCAAGGATGGATGACCCCGATAATCAACTACCTCAAAACAGGAATGCTCTCCGCAGAAGAAAAGGAGGCAAGGAGGTTAAAAAGGGAGGCACAGTACTACACCATCATAAACAACATCCTGTACAAAAGAGGAATCTCAACACCTTTACTAAAATGCGTGCCGACCTCCAACACAGGGAAGTGCTAGAAGAAATACATGGCGGCATTTGTGGCAATCATCTCGGAGCACGAGCTCTCGCCAAAAAAGTACTCCGGGCGGGATTTTATTGGCCAACTCTACAGAAAGAAGCTACAGAATTTGTAAAGACATGTCCACCATGCCAGAAACATGCCAAGTTTCACATCGCCCCGCCAGAAAAGCTCATTAGCGTGACCTCGCCTTGGCCGTTTGCAAAATGGGGACTCGATCTTCTCGGCCCCTTCCCACAGGGATCAGGACAAGTTAAATTCCTCATAGTAGGGGTAGATTACTTTACAAAGTGGATCGAGGCAGAGCCCCTAGCCAATGCCACCACTCAGAGAAGCCGAAAATTCTTATATAGAAACATTGTCACAAGGTTCGGGGTTCCATATTCAATAACCACAGACAATGGCACTCAATTCACAGATGCAGGCTTCAGAAAACTAGTAGCTGACTTGAATATAAAGCACCAGTACACCTCCATTGAACATCCACAAGCCAATGGACAGGCTGAAGTTGCTAACAAAGTCATATTGGCCGGATTAAAACGGAGATTACAAGACGCAAAGGGAGCCTGGGCGGAGGAGCTTCCACAAGTCCTATGGGCATATCGAACAACGCCACATTCCACCACGAAGGAATCCCCCTTCCGATTAGCATACGGAATAGAGGCAATGATTCCAGTAGAGATTGAGGAAGGGTCGCTTAGAGTCGTTCTCTATAATGAGGAAGGAAACTCCCAACTTCAGAGAGAAGAGCTCGACTTGTTACCCGAAATCCAAGAAAGAGCTCGGATCAGGGAAGAAGCTCTGAAGCGCCGAATGGCTTCCAAATATAATCAAAGGGTAGTGCCGAGAAGTTTTACAGAGAATGATCTCATCCTAATCCGAAATGATATTGGAACAACTCGACAAGGAGAAGGAAAGCTGGCAGCAAACTGGAAAGGACCCTACCGAGTTGTAAAAGTACTCGGAAAGGGCTACTACAGACTGTCTGAACTCGAGGGATGAGAGCTTCCTAGGTCATGGCACGCCTGCAACCTAAGAAGGTACTACAGTTAGAAAAGACAAAGATCTCATCATTGGATGCACTCTTTTTCCTGAAAAGATTTTTTAATGAGGCACCAAGTTGAGATTCAAGCAATCCCGTATGGATATATTTGCATTTTTTCTTTTTATAAAATATATTTTAGATGTTCTACAAAGATTTCAAGACGCATTAATCTGAAGCATTCATCGTCCGATTATAAAGCAACAGATCGGCAAAAAGTGAAAAACAAATTTCACTGCACGATCACGATAAAGACAACCGTCCGATAAAGGTGAAAACGCGGTTCACCCAAAGGATGATCTAGAGATGACAACCACTTTCTACAAATCGGCAAAGATGAACACAGAATAATGTAAGAAGTTATCGAAAGTGATCTAAAAAAGAACCTGACGAGGTCTTACGGATCGCTAAAATAATAACTTAAGGACAGGTCGAACGTTAAGAAGTCGAACCAAGTCAACCCAAGTTATAAGTAAACCTTGGAAAGAGGTCTGGCCAACCCTATTAAAGAGGATTACTTTAACTTAGAAGGGCCTAACATAATCAAGTCAGCCCAAAACAAAAAGGTATGCAAAGTAGTCCCTGAAAGAGATCTGACAAAGATCCAAGAAAGAGGACTACAAAAAATAACTTAAAGGAGACCGACATAACCAAGTCGGACTCCTATCACTAAAAAGTTATACAAGTAAGTCCCTGAAAGAGATCTGACAAAGATCCAAGAAAGATGACTACAAAAAATAACTTAAAGGAGACCGACATAACCAAGTCGGACTCCTATCACTAAAAAGTTATACAAGTAAGTCCCTGAAAGAGATCTGACAAAGATCTAAGAAAGAGGACTACAAAAAATAACTTAAAGGAGACCGACATAACCAAGTCGGACTCCTATCACTAAAAAGTTATACAAGTAAGTCTCTGAAAGAGATCTGACAAAGATCCAAGAAAGAGGACTACAAAAAATAACTTAAAGGAGACCGACATAACCAAGTCGGACTCCTACCACTTAAAAGTTATGCAAAGTGGTCCCTAAAAGAGATCTGACAAAGATCCAAGAAAGAGGACTACAAAAAATAACTTAAAGGAGACCGGCATAACCAAGTCGGACTCCTACCGCCTCAAAGTTATCAAAGTAATCACTGAAAAGAGACCTAAACAAAGGTCCAAAAAAAGAGGATTACAGAAATAACTAAAAGAGGGACCAGTGCAAAAGACCCATCAAGAAATAAGTTGGACTCCTGAGTCACAACCTCAAAGGATCAAAACTACAAACAAATAAAATAAAACAATCCGAGGAGGTCAAGCTACAAGATTTCAAACATCAGCAAACAGAAGTAGATACCAAGTCAAAAAACTACTTTTTTAAGAAAAGGCCGTAAAAGGCCACCAAAACTTACCACCAAAAGACAGCAAGCTATTGTTCAAAATATAAAAGTTGCTAGATAAAGCAACTAAGAAGAGTCAGCGATTAAATAAAAAGGTTTCAAAAGCCCACAAGCCGGGCCAGCTACAGATCAACAAGCTTTAGGAACTTTCTTGGCATCATCAGGACAAGGAAAAGGCGGACGAGTCTGAATAGGCACGGTATCTACAGTTCCATCTTCCCGGTTCAGAACCTAGCAATCCGAATCAAGCGCAACCGGAAGAACAGAAGAAGTCGACACTTTGGTAGAGGACACAGGAGGAGGATCAGCATCATCATCACCATCGTCATCAGGAACAATCTTGCCATCCCTGACAACATTGTCCAAGCTGAAAGGGGTGAGATCGGCCTCGGGGGCAATGACCCGAACTTGCTCCTTCAAGTTCTCGTAAGCAGCAGTCACACTACCCACGAGATAACCTTGGAGCTCAGAATAATCCTCCCGGGCATTGTTCAACTCCTCCCTCAGGCGCATCACCTCCCGATAAGTCATGACGTAACTCTCCTTATGCATCAGGGCTGTGTCCTCGGCCAACCTCAAAGAAGCCACCAGCGAAAGAGAACTCGCCTTCTCATTTTCTAGATCCTTCTCTAACTTGGTCACCTTTAATTCGAGCTCCTCCTTCAGTCCCTTCATCCGGTCAAACTCCTGCTTTGCCTCCTCCATAAATGCCTTGGTGGCATGAAGAGGGAGACTTTGAGCAGTCCGGTGTATAGCAGCTGCTATAAACGCCATCTGCACGTGATTCTGGGTCATAAATTCCAAATGATGGAGGATGGACACATCGTCCATTGAGAGGGTACCATAGGGTCCAATTTGTTGATCTATGAACTCGATAGCATTGAAGTCAGGGGCATTGAGGTCAAAGGGCTCAACCGTCTTTTGCTTCTTACTTGGAGGGGCAACAGATGGAATGGCAGAAGTAGGGTCAGGATCCACCAAGCGGGCCCGAGGTGTCGGAATCACTTTCTTCACCTTAGGGGAACTCGGCACTGCTGGTTTCTCATGCACTTGAGAGGACCCCTCCCCAACCACCTTGGCGGCAATATTCCTGGCAGCAGTCGCCCTCTGCGCCCTCTTAAAAGCTTTCATAGATTCATTATTCTTCATTGCCTCTGCAAATAAAACAGAAGTCAAGCTACAAATCGAACAAGTCAGAAATACAGCTACAAGCAACATAAACAAACAGCAAAGAAAACACAAGATACCCAGTTCAGTTTGAAGAAGAGAAGGATTGGTTAGAAATTTCTTTGTATCAAGATGGGGAGGTTGACCCTAGCGTTCTTCCAAAACAGTCACAAAGGCTCGCTCTGCCTCGTCCAACATGTCCCAAGAATACCTGGAGACCCTCACATCTTTTTGCCATTCCAGAGGAAAGGCAGGCTCATCATTTTCATCCAGAAAAAAGGGCCGAGTTCCTTTAACAGCTCGGACCTTGAAAAAATAATTTTTAAAGTCGCGAAATGACTCGTCAAACATGGAAAAAACCTTCTTTCCCTGGGTGGAACGAAAAGAGACCCAAGCTTCCTTCTTTTTCACCACTCCAGGCTTAGTCAAGACAAACAAGTAGAAGAAGAGAGATTGGGAAGCAGGAATACCAAAGCCATTGCACAACAATTGGAAAACTTTTATGAAACCCCAGGAGTTGGGGTGAAGTTGAGAAGGGGCAACATTACAAGACCATAACAGGTCGATTTCAAATTGAGTAAAAAGAAGGGTGATACCCAGCTGACCAAAGAAAAAATCATAAGCATAAAAGAAAGGGTGACCATCAACTACCCGAGTTGAAAAACAGACTAACCCGAGTTGAAAAACAGACTCTCTCATCAGAAGAAGGAGGGACAAGTTCATAGTTCTTCTCATCACCAGAATTGCTACAGACACTATGAAACTGCCTAAGCTAAGCATAAAACTCAGAATCAGCCAGCGAGACACACAGGAGAACCATGGAGTCCACTCAATCGGCCATACCCGCAAGAACCTGGGAAGGCATCTCTACAACGTTATTTCGGGAAGACATGAGGTCAAATAAATCCTACAAAAAGAAAAGAAGAGTGGGTTACTTAAAAATATCTCGGACATGGGTCAAAACATCTCGACGGAAGGATATACCAAAAAGGGAAAAACCCCAAGACTCAAGAGAAGAAGTCTTGGAGCATCCCTTGGAGGCAGTAAATAAGAAGGGTCTTCAAAAATATTTCTACAGTCTACATCTCGGCACTCATCAAAATAAAATCCAGAAAAGAAAACAAAGGAAGCAAAAAATGCAAAAGGTTCACCCTTCTACAGTTTATCAGGAAAAGCATTACTCCTACAGTTTACTAGCACTACTGCTACAGTTTATCAGAACACCAAAAAAGGCCAAACGGAAAAACAGCAAAGGCGCAAACTTTTCAAAATCAAGCAAAAATCATTAGCCAAGGCACAAATAGAAACGGCGGCAACATGCAAAAGAAAAAGATTCAAGCAACAAAGAAAAAGGAACACACCAAAAAAATGAAGAAAATTCCAGAGCATGCAACAAAGTCAAGCACGATAAAAACAGAAAAATCCAAACTTTCTCCAAAAAGAAAATCAAAAGGAAAACTTCATCGCAAAAGCCAAAAACAAAATGCGAAATGAGACTAACCGGGAGACGAAAAAAGCTTCGAGGAAGAGTGGAAGCGCAGAGAGTAAAGGGAGAAGTTACGCAAGAAGAAATGAAGAAGAGAAACCGTTTTTTGATCGCAAAAATTCAAAATAAAAGCCAAGAGAAAATGAAAGGCAATTAATGCCAATTAAATGCGGATATCAAAACCGCTTGCGTTCCCAAAAAAGCGCTAATACAAAGGCGCGCACTTTTAGAGGAAAACATTCTACATTCAAAAAAGGACTTTGCAAAAAAGGGAATCGACAAGTGCTTGAGTTCGACTTTAAGAAGGGCCGAAGTCAAGGACTCGACCTCAAAAAGAAGATCGAGCTCAAGCAGGGGCACTGTTCATACCCTGGGTCGAGCTATCCGACCTAGGATGATTCGAGATAAAGCGACCAACCTCTTCAGGTCAGGCTATCCGACCTCTTCTCAAAGAGCTCGGCCAAATCAACAAGAGAGCCCAGTTAAGGGCCCAAATAGAGGAGTATGACCTGAATCCTAAGGCAGCCCAAGCCTATAGGATAAAGGCGGTTCCGTCAAAGATACGCTGACCTCAGCTCAAAGATAAAGATAAGATAAGATAACTAACTTATCTTATCCAAAAAGGTCACATCTCATCACTATAAATACACTGGAGCACCCAGGTATAACTCATACTCTGATTCTACTCAATACCTGCTTAATACCCTTGCTAACTTAAGCATCGGAGTCCCTTGCAGGTACCCCCCCACCCTCCGGGGACGAAGGATCAGCACCATCACCAAGTCTAACAAGTCAGACACCACAGCTCCGACCAGCACAGAAGATCTCGTCTGAGATCGACCTACAGTTTCAGGTTACCCTCGGAACAGTATCTTAATTCTAAACATAAATTTTTTTAAAATCCTCTTCAACTTCTTTTCAAATCTTTTTCAAAACAAATCTATCTCTTTTCCCTCTCAAATCTTTTCAACTAATCAATTTCTTTTTTTCAAATCTTCACAATATCTTTTTTCAAAACAAATCTATCTTTTTCAAATATCTTTCATATTATTCATATCTTTTAAATTTTAAAAAGTGCATATTTTTTCTATCATAATTATCTTTTACAAATCATATCTTCTATCATATCTTCTTCAAAATTTTTGAAACCCACCCTACCCTTCCCTTTAAATCCACGTTCAGCCTCACTCCTCTCCTCCACAATTTGAACTTGGTTCTCCCTCTATCCCTCTCCTTTCCTTTCTTTTGCTTGAGGACAAGCAAACCTCTAAGTTTGGTGTGTTTATCCGTGATCACTAAACCAATACCCACTAAGATCATGGCTCCTAAGGAAAAATAAACCACTCCAAGAGGCAAGAAAGAGAATATTCCAAAACCACTTTGGAATCAAGGAAAATTCTTAACCAAATAACATTCAGACTATTACTAAAAAATAATGGGTCTAAGGTCAGTGATGCCGGAAGTTAAATTCGATCTGAAAGAAGATGAATATCCGGAGATCCAAGAGCAAATTCGAAATAGGAGCTAGGAAATCCTAGCTAATCCTGAAACAAAGGTGGGAAGAAATATGGTTCAGGAATTCTATTCTAATCTGTGGCAAACAGACAGGTAGAGAATAGCTAGAACCGCCTTCTATGACTATTGAACTCTGGTTAGAGGGAAGATTGTTCACCTCCACCCTGACAAAATAAGAGAGATCTTCAAGCTGCCTCAACTGCAAGATGACCCAGACTCCTTTAATAGGAGAATGATGAGAATAAATACGGGCTTGAACGAAATTCTAGAGGACATATGCCTCCCTGGAACCAAGTGGATAACCAACACAAAGGGTGTCCCAAACCAACTCAAGAGATGAGATCTCAAACCAGTTGCCAGAGGCTGGCTGGACTTCATCGGGCGTTCTATACTGTCCACTAGCAACCGCTCTGAAGTCACCATCAAAAGAGTAGTAATGATCCATTGCATTATGTTGGGAAAAGAAGTGGAAGTTCATCATCTGATCTCTTGTGAACTTTACACAATTGCAAACAAGAACTCCAAAGATGCCAAACTGGCTTATCCAAGCTTAATCTCTATGCTATGTAAAGATGCTGGGGTCAAGATGAGAGTAAATGAGTATATCTCAGTTGAGCAACCAATCACCAAAAAGTCAATGGAAGGACAACAAGTGCAGGACGACCCCATCAAGAGGAAAGAACATGAGTTCCTCCTGGAAATCCCTCAAATTGAATACTGGGAGTGTCTTGAAACATCTGTTACCAAGTTGCAAGAAGCTATGGACCAACTGAAGGAAGAACAAAAAAATCAAAATAGCATGCTTTGCAAACTGCTTAGGGAACAAGAAGAGCAAGGGCGTGAACTAAAGCAACAGAAGCGTCAGAAGCTATCTCTTGAAGGGCCAAGCACCCACAGACTAAAGGAGCACCCACCTCCCAAAAAAAAAGTTGTTGAGTCCTAATCTTTGCCTTAACTCTGTGATAATTATTCTTATTAGGAATTTACCTTAGAAGTTATATATGAGTAGTAGTAATTAGTATCTTTATATTGATTTTATCTCCAATTAAGATATAAATTATTTTTTTCATCATCATCAAACATAAATAAAATAGTAGATTTTTAGAATAAGAAGGCAATAATTTTTTCGAGTTTTTAATAAGGAAAATCCTAATTATTTATATGTGGTGGCAATACTTTTTGTCTTCTGAATGAATGCCTGAACAATGCATATTTTTTATATTGAATTTTATGAATGTTAAAATTGTTGGCTCTTGAAAGAATGATGAACAAGAGAAATGTTATTGATGATCTGAAAAATCATGAAATTGATTCTTGAAAGCAAGAAAAAGTAGTGAAAAAAAAGAGAGAAGGAGCAGTAGAAAAAGGCAATAGCCCTTTAAACCAAAAGGCAAGGGTAAAAAGGATCCAAGGCTTTGAGCATCAATGGAAAGGAGGGCCTAAAGGAATAAAATCCTAGCCTAAGCGGCTAAATCAAGTTGTCCCTAACCATGTGCTTGTGTCATGAAGGTCCAGGTGAAGAGCTTGAGATTGAGTGGTTAAAGTCGTGATCCAAAGCAAAAGAGTGTGCCTAAGAACTCTGGACAACTCTAACTGGGGACTTTAGCAAAGCTGAGTCACAATCTGGAAAGGTTCACCCAGTTATGTGTCTGTGGCATTTATGTATCTGGTGGTAATACTAGAAAACAAAATGCTTAGGGTCATAGCCAAGACTCATAAGTAACTGTGTTCAAGAATCAACATACTGAAATAGGAGAACCAATAACACTATCTGAATTCTGAGTTCCTATGGATGCCAATCATTCTAAATTTCAAAGGATAAAGTGAGATGCCAAAACTGTTCAGAGGCAAAAAGCTACTAGTCCCGCTCATCTAATTAGAATCTGAGCTTTATTTAAAACTCTGAGATATTATTGCTTCTTGATTTCTTTTTATCCTATTTTATTTATCTAGTTGCTTGGGGACAAGCAACAGTTTAAGTTTGGTATTGTGATGAGCGTATATTTTATACGCTTTTTGGGGGTAATTTCATGTAGTTTTTAGTATATTTTAGTTAGTTTTTAGTATACTTTTATTAGTTTTTAGGCAAAATTCATATTTCTGGACTTTACTATGAGTTTGTGTATTTTTCTGTGATTTCAGGTATTTTCTGGCTGAAATTGAGGGATCTGAGCAAACATCTGATTTAGGCTGAAAAAGGACTGCTGATGCTGTTGGATTCTGACCTCCCTGCACTCGGAATGGATTTTTTGGAGCTACATGAGTCCAATTGGTGCGCTTTTAATTGGTTTGGAAATTAGACATCCAGGGCTTTCCAGCAATATATAACAGTCCATACTTTACTTGAAGATAAACGACATAAACTGGCATTTAACGCCAGTTCCATGTTCCATTCTGGCGTTAAACGCCAGAAACAGGTTACCAGTTGGAGTTAAACGCCCAAAACAGGTTACAACCTGTTGTTTAACTCCAAAAACAGCCCAGGCACGTGAAAAGCTCAAGTCTCAGTCCTAGCACACACCAAGTGAGCCCCAGAAGTGGATTTCTGCACTATCTATCTTAGTTTACTCATTTTCTATAAACCTAGGTTACTAGTTTAGTATTTAAACAACTTTTAGAGATTTATTTTATATCTCATGACATTTTTAGATCTGAACTTTGTACTTTTTGACGGCATGAGTCTCTAAACTCCATTGTTGGGGGTGAGGAGCTCTGCAGCGTCTCGATGAATTAATGTAATTATTTCTGTCTTCCATTCAAATACGCTTGTTTCTATCTAAGATATTCATTCGTACTTCAATATGATGAATGTAATGATCTGTGATACTCATCACCATTCTCAATCTATGAATGCATGCCTGACAACTACCTCCGTTCTACCTTTGATTGAATGAGTATCTCTTGGATTCCTTAATCAGAATCTTCATGGTATAAGCTAGAATCCATTGGCTGCATTCTTGAGAATTCGGAAAGTCTAAACCTTGTCTGTGGTATTCTGAGTAGGATTCAGGGATTGAATGACAATGACGAGTTTCAAACTCAAAAGGGTTGGGCGTAGTGAGAGACGTAAAAGGATCAAAGGATCCTATTCCAGCATGAGTGAGAATTGACAGATGATTATCCGTGTGGTGACAGTGCACCTGGACCATTTTCACTGAGAGGACAGATGGTAGCCATTGACAATGGTGATCCACCAACATACAACTTGCCATAGGAGGAACCTTGCGTGCGTGAAGAAGAAGACAGGGGGAAAGCAGAGATTCAGAAGACAAAGCATCTCCAAAACTCCAATATATTCTCCATTACTGCATAATAAGTATTATTTAATCTATGCTCTCTTGTTCATTTGCAAGTCAACTAATAATCATAATTGATATCCTGACTAAGAGTTACAAGATAATCATAGCTTGCTTCAAGCCAACAATCTCTGTGGGATCGACCCTTACTCACACAAGGTATTACTTGGACGACCTAGTGCACTTGCTGGTTAGTGGTACGAATTGTGAAAAGTGTGATTTACAATTTTGTACACCAAGGAGCTCATGTGCCCTCCTCTTGATGGGGTTGTCTTGAACTTGAGGTCCATCCATTACCTTTTTGGTGATTGGGTGTTCAACTGGGATATACTCATCCACACCTATCTTTACACCCCGCATCTTTACATAACAGACTAATCAAGCTTGGGTAAGCCAATTTGGCCTCAGTAGATTCCTTATTTACAAATATGTAAATTTCATAAGGAATCAGCTGATGAACCTCCACTTCTTTTCCCAGCATAATACAGTGAATCATCACTACCCTTTTAACAGTGACTTCAGAGCGGTTACTGGTGGGAAGTATAGAACCCCCAATGAAATCTAGCCAACCCCCTGGAACTGGTTTGAGATCTCCTCTCTTCAGTTGGTTTCGAACATCTTTTGAATTGGTTATCCACTCGGTTCCTGTTCATATCCTGGGTCGAGTTGTCTGACCCGGAATGTTCTATAGACAAAGCGACCGACCTCTTTAGGTCAGGACAATCCGACCTCTTCTGAAAGAGCTCAATCAAGTCACAAGAAAGCCCAAACAAAGGGCCCAAATAAAGGAACACGCCCCAGATCCTAAGGCAGCCCAAGCCTACAAGAGAAGGGTGGTTCCTTTGAAGATAAGATGACCTCACTCAAAAGATAAGATAAGATAAGGTAACTAACTTATATTTTCCAAAAAGGTCACTCTACACCATTATAAATACACTGGAGCACCCAGGTATAACTCATACTCTGATTCTACTCAATACCTGCTTAATACCCTTGCTAACTTAAGCATCGGAGTCCCTTGCAGGTACCCCCCCACCTTCCGGGGACGAAGGATCAGCAGCACTTTCAGTCCCACAAGTCGGACACACCAGCTCCGGCCGCTATACACCTGCCGGACACGTCGGCTCTGACCAACACAGAAGATCTCGACCGAGCTCGACCTACAGTTTCAGGTAACCCTCGGAACATTGGCGCCGTTGCCGGGAAACCTGGAAGTCATCCCAACACCATGGCGGACAACCATGACAACGACCACGACTCAGGTTTGGAAGATAGAACGCCACCCAAGAACACGGATACTATACTTAAAGATACTCTGGAACCCAATGGAGACAAAAATTCATCAAATCCAGGGGTGATAGAAGTACTTCAAAATCGATTAGAGCAACTTGAGAAAGAAGCCCAACATCAACGCGAAAAAGAAGAGGATCTACATCGGGAGATAAGGCGGCACCAAGAATTAGAAGATAAGCTTATAAAACTCGAAGCTGATCTCAAAACTAAAGCTACTCGATCCACCCCAGAGGATAGCTCTCACAAAGATCAAGATCTATTCACTAGGGAAATTATGAAGACCAAAATTTCAAAAGATTTCAAACTTCCGGATATGACTCTGTATGACGGCACCTCGGACCCCAACCACCATCTCAGCAACTTCAGAAGTAGAATGTACCCCACTGACGCCTCAGATGCAGTTTACTGCAAAGCCTTTCCAATAACTCTTACCAAGACAACCATTAGATGGTTCGACAACCTACCTCCAAAATCCATCTCGAGTTTCGACGACCTGGCCAAAAAGTTCCTGGCCCGATTTTCCATACAAAAGGACAGCCAAACACGCACCCAGCCTACTAGGGATCAAGCAAGGAGATCGGGAGAGTCTTCGTAACTACATGGAAAGATTCAACAAAACATGCATGGACATACAAAGTCTACCAACAGAAGCTGCCATCATGGGCCTCATAAATGGCCTACGAGATGGACCATTTAGCCAATCTATATCAAAGAAATACCCGTCATCCCTAGACGAAGTACAAGAACGGCGCAGAAGTACATCAACATGGAGGAGAATTCTCGACTTGGGGAAGCCTCGAGGATCGGTTCTGCCTATCGAGATAAAGATAAAGAATCCAAGAAAAAAGAAGATCGCTCCGGAGAGAAAATAAAAAAATATCATAACTACACCCCTCTTAGGGTATCCTTGGTAGATATTTACAAAGAAGTTTGCCATACGGAAAAAATACCCCCAGCTCAGCCACTTAAAGGTAAAAGAGGAGGAGGAAATCGGAACGAATACTGTGAGTATCATCGAGTCCGAGGACATTCCACCAACTAATGCTTTGACTTGAAAAATGTCATAGAGAAATTAGTAAAGGAAGGAAAACTAGATCGGTTCCTGGCCAATCGGGACGAAGAACCAAGAAAAAGAAGAAGGGATGAAGATGTCGGACGATCTGAACGATCACCCTGCACACCGGAAAGACATGTCCACGTGATACACGGCGGATTTGCTGGAGGAGGAATCTCCAAATCATCCCGCAAGCGACACCTCAAAGAAGTATACCATATCAAAGGCAAGAAGGAGGCACCAGACATCCCAGCAATCATGTTTACCAAAGAAGATGCATCCGGAATCATCTCAGGACACGACGACCCCATGGTCATCACAATCATATTGGCAAACGCCAACCTCCACCGTACATTAATTGACCAAGGAAGATCCGCCGACATCTTATTCAAAACTACCTTCGACAAACTCGGCTTAGAAGAAAAAGAGCTAAGAGCATACCCGAACAGCCTGTTTGGACTTGGGGATACCCCAGTACAACCACTGGGATACGTATCGTTACATACAACCTTCGAAAAGTGGAACCAATCCAGAACACTCAAGATAGACTATATCGTGGTCGACGTAAGCTCAGCCTACAATGCCTTAATAGGTCAGACAATGTTAAATCAACTCGGCGCAATAGTTTCAACTCCATATCTATGTATGAAATTCCCAACTGCAGAAGGGATAGCTACAATAAAAGCAGATCAAAAGATGGCGCGTCGCTATTATAACGAAAGTCTAAACCTCCGAGGCGAAGGAGGAGAGTTCCACACAATCGAACTCGATGGAGATCAGAGACGAGAAGAACTCCGGCCACGACCCGAAGGAGAAATAGAAAGAGTCCAGATCGGAGATACCTCGGATAAAACAACTAATATTGGCACGATCTTGAAAGGAGACGCAAAGGAATCACTAATACGGTTCCTACAAGATAATGTTGTTCTTTTCGCATGGAAAGCCGCCGACATGCCAGGCATAGATCCCAAACTAATGAGCCACAAGTTGGCAGTCTACCTGGGATCCCGGCCGGTACAACAAAGACGAAGAAAACTCGGGCCAGAACGGTCTCAGGCTGTAGAAGAACAAGTACAAGCACTACTAGAGGCAGGGTTCATAAGAGAAGTTAAATACCCACTATGGCTAGCAAACGTCATTTTGGTGAGAAAGTCAAATGGGAAATGGCGAATGTGCACCGACTACACCGACCTCAACAAAGCCTGCCCAAAAGACCCTCATCCACTCCCAAGCATCGATGCTCTAGTAGATGCCTCATCGGGATATAAGTATCTCTCGTTCATGGACGCATACTCAGGCTACAACCAGATCCCAATGTATCCACCGGATCAAGAAAAAACCTCATTTCTTACACCAAAAGCAAATTATTGCTACATCGTAATGCCTTTTGGCCTTAAGAACGCGGGAGCCACTTATCAAAGGCTAATGAACAAAGTCTTCTCAGACCACATCGAAAAAATCATGGAGGTCTATGTGGATGACATGTTGATAAAGACACAAAGCGAAGAAACATTACTAACCGACTTGGTTCAAGTGTTCAACACCATACGGAAGCACGGCATGCGACTCAACCCGGCTAAATGCACCTTCGCAGTGGAAGCAGGTAAATTCTTGCGCTTTATGCTCACACAAAGAGGAATCGAGGTAAATCCAGATAAATGCCAGGCCATACTCAACATGAAAAGCCCGACCTGCGTCAAAGAAGTACAACAACTCAATGGGAGATTGGCGGCCTTGTCCAGATTCCTAGCAGGGTCAGCAATAAGATCCCTCCCCTTCTACGCTACCTTAAGGAAGGGAAAGAACTTCGAGTGGACAACGGAATGTGAACAAGCCTTCCGAGACTTCAAAGAATTCTTGGGACAGCCCCCCATCCTATCTCGACCACAAGAGGGAGAACCGCTCATACTGTACCTCGCAGTAGGAAGTTGGGCAATAGCCTCAGCACTAATTAGAGAAGATGAAGGGGGACAACAACCCGTCTACTTCATTAGTAAAGCACTACATGGGTCAGAGCTGAACTACCAGAAAATAGAGAAGTTTTCCTACGCTCTGATACTCGCATCCCGACGACTTCGCCCATACTTCCAAGCGCACACCATTAAAGTCCGGACCAACCAGCCCATAAAAGAGATATTACAAAAAACAGATCTAGCAGGAAGAATCCTACAGTGGGAAATTGAGTTGTCCGAGTTCGACCTCCAATACGAGGCACGGACAGCCATTAAATCACAATACCTAGCCGACTTCATTGCAGAATTCACAGACACCATGAAAATCCTCATAGAGTGGAACATATACGTGGACGGTTCCTCGAATAAAACTAGAAGCAGTGCAGGTGTGATAATCGAAAGCAACCAAGGAACCCAACTTGAGCTTTCCCTGAAATTCGAATTCCCGGCCTCAAACAACCAAGCGGAATATGAAGCGTTATTAGCTGGTTTGAAGCTGGCTAGGGAAGTTGGAGCTCAGAAACTCAACATCTACAGTGACTCACAAGTCGTTACCTCGCAAATAACGGGAAGCTACCAAGCCAAAGATCCTACCATGAAAAAATATTTGGATAAAACTAAAGAACAGCTCGGACAACTCGGGGAATATAGGATCTGCCACATACCCCGCGAGCAAAATGCCCGAGCTGACGCACTCTCAAAACTAGCCAGCACCAAACCAGGGGGCAACAATGGAAGCCTCATCTAGGAAATACTGCAGAACCCATCAATATCGGAAGAAGAAATAAGCCTAGCCATAACAGGTCGGGATCAAGGATGGATGACCCCCATAATTAACTACCTCAAAACAGAAGCACTCCCCACAGATGAAAAGAAGGCAAAGAGGTTAAAAAGGGAGGCACAGTACTACACTATCATAAACAACACCCTATACAAAAGAGGGATCTCAACACCATTGTTAAAATGCGTACCGACTTCCAATACAAAGGAAGTCTTGGAGGAAGTACACAGCGGCATTTGTGGCAATCATCTCGGAGCGCAAGCTCTCACCAAAAAGGTACTCCGGGCGGGATTCTATTGGCTAACTCTACAAAAGGAAGCTACCGAATTTGTAAAGACATGTCCACCATGTCAGAAGCATGCCAACTTTCACATCGCCCCGGCGGAAAAGCTCATCAGCGTAACCTCACCCTGGCCATTTGCAAAGTGGGGACTCGATCTTCTCGGACCCTTTCCCCAGGGATCGGGACAAGTCAAGTTCCTCATAGTAGGGGTAGACTACTTCACAAAATGGATCGAGGCAGAACCCCTAGCCAATGCCACTGCTCAAAGATGTCAGAAATTCCTATATAGGAACATTATTACAAGGTTCGGGGTTCCATACACCATCACCACAGATAATAGCACCCAATTCACAGATGCAGGCTTTAGAAAACTAGTAGCCGACTTGAACGTAAAACACCAATTCACCTCCGTCGAACATCCCCAAGCCAATGGAGAAGCCGAAGCAGCCAACAAAGTCATATTGGCCAGGGCTGAAACGGAGACTACAAGAAGCAAAGAGAGCTTGGGCCGAGGAACTTCCACAAGTCTTATGGGCGTATCGAACAACTCTACATTCCACTACAAACGAATTCCCATTTCGATTAACATACGGAGTGGAGGCAATGATTCCAATAGAAGTTGAGGAAGGGTCTCCCCGAGTAGTCCACTACAATGAACAAACTAACTCTCAACTTCAAAGAGAAGAGCTCGACCTACTTCCGGAAATCCAAGAGAGAGCTCGGATCAGAGAAGAAGCACTAAAGCGGCGAATAGCTTCCAAATATAATCAAAAGGTAGTGCCAAGAGGTTTCGCTGAGAATGATCTCATCTTAATCTGAAATGATATTGGAACAACTCGACCCGGAGAAGGAAAGCTGGCAGCCAACTGGAAAGGACCCTATCGAGTCATAGAGGTACTTGGGAAGGGCTACTACAGACTGTCCGAACTCGAGGGAAGAGAACTCCCCAGATCATAGCACGCCTATAACCTAAGAAGGTACTATAGTTAGATGAAGGTCTCATCACAAGATGCACTCTTTTTTCTGAAAAGGTTTTTTAATGAGGCGTCAAGATTGAGATTTAAATCCAACCTAAGGGTATGAAAAACTCCCACCTGTATATATTTGCACTTTCTTTAAATAAAACACATTTTAGATATTCTACAAATTCCCAAGACGCATTAATCTGAAGCATTCATTGTCCGATTATAAAGCAATGGATCGAACAGAAAGTGAATAACAGATTCACTATACGATCTCGATAAGGAATGATCGACCGACAAAGGTGAAAACACGATTTACCTAAAGGTCGATTAAACCAGGACAGAAACCACCATCTACAAATCGGCAAAAGATGAACACAGAATAATGCAAGAAGTTATCAAAAGTGATCCCAAAAAGAACCTGACAAGGTCTTATGGATTGCTATATAATAACTTAAAAATACTGGCCGACACTAAAAAGTCGGACCAAGTCAATCCAAGTTATCAGCAAATCCCTAGAAAAAGGTCTGGCCAACCCTATTAAAGAGGAATTGCTATAACTTAGAAGAGATCGACCTAACGAAGTCGGTCTCCTACAAAGACAAGTTGTAAAAGTAATCCCTGAAAGAGACCTAATAAAGGTCCAACAAAGAGGATTACAAAAACAACTTAGAAGAGATTGACCTAACGAAGTCGGTCTCCTACAAAACAAGTTGTAAAAGTAATCCCTGAAAGAGACCTAACAATGGTCCAAGAAAGAGGATTACAAAAACAACTAGGAAAAGATCGACCTAACGAAGTCGGTCTCCTACAAAGACAAGTTGTAAAAGTAATCCCTGGAAGAGACCTAATAAAGGTCCAAGAAAGAGGATTACAAAAACAACTTAGAAGAGATTGACCTAACGAAGTCGGTCTCCTACAAAACAAGTTGTAAAAGTAATACCTGAAAGAGACCTAACAATGGTCCAAGAAAGAGGATTACAAAAATAACTAGGAAAAGATCGACCTAACGAAGTCGGTCTCCTACAAAGATGTGTTATAAAAGTAATCCCTGAAAGAGACCTGACAAAGGTCCGGGAAAGAGGATTACAAAAATAACTTAGAAGGGGACCAACATAAAAAAATCGGTTATTAGTGCATGAAATTGTGATCATCAATGGCGCCATCAACATGGTACGCTCAATTGCAATCTCAACTCTTTATCACAACTTCGCACAACTAACCAGCAAGTGCACTGGGTCATCCAAGTAATAAACCTTACGTGAGTAAGGGTCGATCCCACGGAGATTGTTGGTATGAAGCAAGCTATGGTCATCTTGTAAATCCTTCATCCAATCCTTCTTACTCCTTTCCATGGCAAGCTGTATGTTGGGCATCACCGTTGTCAATGGCTACAGTCCCGTCCTCTCAGTGAAAATATTCAACGCGCTCTGTCACAGCACGGCTATTCAGCTGTCGGTTCTCGATCATGTCAGAATAGAATCTAGTGATTCTTTTGTGTCTGTCACTAACGCCCCACAATCGCGAGTTTGAAGCTCGTCACAGC
>NC_029773.3:21992387-22024397 GCF_000817695.3 Arachis duranensis | reverse complement strand
AAGAATAAGCTGAATTGAATAGAAGAACAATAGTAATTGCATTAATACTCGAGGTACAGCAGAGCTCCACACCTTAATCTATGGTGTGTAGAAACTCCACCGTTGAAAATACATAAGTGATAATGGAGATCATTGGCTTCAGCCCCAGAGAGGGAACCAGAAGAACCAAGATCTGATCTAAGATAGCATAGTATTGATCAAAGATAAAAATACAATAGTAAAAGGTCCTATTTGTAGAGAACTAGTAGCTTAGGATTTACAAAGATGAGTAAATGACATAAAAATCCACTTTTGGACCCACTTGGTGTGTGCTTGGGCTGAGCATTGAAGCATTTTCGTGTAGAGACTTTTCTTGGAGTTAAACGCCAGCTTTTGTGCCAGTTTGGGCGTTTTACGCCAGAATTCTTGAGCTGAATTGGAACGCCTGTTTTGGCCATCAAATCTCGGGCAAAGTATGGACTATTATATATTGCTGGAAAGCCCAGGATGTCTACTTTCCAACGCAATTGAGAGCGCGCTATTTGGGCTTCTGTAGCTCCAAAAAATCTACTTCGAGTGCAGGGAGGTCAGAATCCAATAGCATCTGCAGTCCTTTTCAGCCTCTGAATCAGATTTTTGCTCAGGTCCCTCAATTTCAGCCAGAAAATACCTGAAATCACAGAAAAACACACAAACTCATAGTAAAGTCCAGAAAAGTGAATTTGAAATAAAAACTAATAAAAATATAATAAAAACTAACTAAAACATACTAAAAACATACTAAAAACAATGTCAAAAAGTGTATAAATTATCCGCTCATCACAACACCAAACTTAAATTGTTGCTTGTCCCCAAGCAATTAAAAATCAAATAAGATAAAAAGAAGAGAATATGCAATGAATTCCAAAAACATCTATGAAGATCAGTATTAATTAGATGAGCGGGGCTTTTAGCTTCTTGCCTCTGAACAGTTTTGGCATCTCACTCTATCCTTTGAAATTCAGAATGATTGGTTTCTATAGGAACTCAGAATCCAGATAGTGTTATTGACTCTCCTAGTTAAGTATGATGATTCTTGAACACAGCTACTTTATTTGTCTTGGCCTTTGCCCAAAGCACTCTGGAGCCTTCCCGGCAGCATCAGTACGGGGAGAAGGAGGGCAAGTCTGAATAGGCACAGCATCTACAGTTCTATCATCCCAGTTTAGAATCTGGCAATCTGGATCGGACGTAACGGGAGGAACTGAGGATGTCGACACTTTAAGAGAAGGCACTGGGGGAGGGTCAGCATCATCATCATCCTGGTCATCAAGGACAATCTTACCATCCCTCACAACATTGTCCAGGCTGACGAGAGTCAAGTCAGCATCAGGAGCAACAATCCGGAACTGCTCCATCAGGTTCTCGGAGGCGGCAGTTACGCTGCCCACAAGGTGACCCTGAAGCTCGGCATAATTAACCCGAGCAGTTTCTAAATCATCCTGGAGATGCATCTATTCCCTATAAGCTGAGACATAGCTATCCTTATGCTTCAGTGCCATGTCCTCAGCCAACTTCAAAGAAGCAGCCAAGGCAATAGAGCTGGCCTTCTCACCCTCCAGCTCCTTCTCCACCTTCGCCAACTTCACCTCCAACTCATCCTTCAGACCCTTGATCCGATCAAATTCTGACTTGGCCTCCTCCATGAAGGATTTTGTGGCATGAATCGGGATCCCCTGAACTGTTCGGAAAATAGCCGCACCCATATGAGCCATCTTCACACTACTTTTGGTGATAAAATCCAGATGCTGAAGAAGAGACATGTCGTCCATGGAAAGCCCACCATAGGGGGCAATTTGCTGGTCAACAAACTCGATAGCATCAAAATCCGGGGCATCCAGGTTAAAGGGCTCGGATATTTTTTACTTTTTTAAGGGAGGGACACCAGAAGCAACGGCAGAAGTCTGAGGAGGATCGACCTGATGAAACCGAGGAGTAGGAATTACTTTCCTCGGCCCAAGAGAACTCGGCATAGGAGGCTTCACTGGGACCTGAGAAGATCCCTCGCCGGCCACTTTGGCCGAGATATTTAGAGCAGCAGTTGCCTTCTTTGCCCTTTTAAAGGCCTTCATAGAGTCGTTGTTCTTTGACATCTCTACAAATACAGAATTAGCCACAGCAAAGAGTTACGGTCACAAACAAGAGGAAGAAAAAATTAAGAAACAAGTATAAGAGACAAGTCAGACAAGTACCTAAAACAGTCCGAACCAAGGACGGGTCATTCAAAAACCTTTTTGTATCAAGATGGGGTGGTTTCCCCCATAGATCCTCAAGAACAACAACAAAGGCACGCTCAACATCATCAAGCATCTCGCAGGTATAGCGAGACACTCTCACATCCTTCTGCCATTCTAGAGGGAAAGAAGGCTCATCATTTTCATCAAGAAAAAAGGGGCGGGCCCCCTCGACAGCACGAACCTTAAAGAAGTAATTCTTGAAGTCCTTAAAGGACTCATCATACATAGCAAAAACTTTGTGGCCCTGGGCGGACCTGAAGGAAACCGAGGAAGCTTTCTTTTTTGAAGAACCGCCAGGCTTGGCGGAAACAAACAAATAAAGGAAAAGAGTCTGGGAAGGTGTTACATCGAATTCACGATAGAGAAGTTGAAAAATTTTAATAAAACCCCAGGAATTAGGGTGAAGCTAGGATGGGGCAATATTACACGACCACAACAGGTCGGTCTCGAAAGCAGTAAAAGGAAAAGTAACATTTAACTGGCTGAAGAAGTATTCATAGGCATAGAAGAAGGGACGCTCCCTCTCAATGGAAGTCGGAAAACAAACTCTCTCATCAGAATCAGGAGCAACAAGCTCGTAATCCTCCTCACGGGCATTGTTACCACAGATCCTATGGCGCTTCCTCAGCATCCACAACAGAAACACACAACAAAACAAGGGAGTCCAGCCAATCGGACATCCCCTCGGGAACTCTGGAAGACATCTCTACAATATTATTGCGAGAAGACATGAGGCCAACTAACCTACAAGTAAGAAAAGAAGATGGGGTTACCACAAACATCTCGGACAAAGGGAGAAAACAACTCGGTCAATACTTCTCAGGTGATGGAACAAAGAAAAGGAAAACCCCAAGACTCAAACCAAAGTCCTGGGGCATCCTTTGGAGGCAGTAACAAAGCAAGGTTTCCAGAAATCAATTTACAAGCTTACGTCCCAGCATGTCTCAAAAAGAAATTCAAAAAATAGCAAACATCTTTCTTCAAGGAGAAATACAAAAAATCGTTACATTCTACCAAATACGCCAAGAAGAGACCATTAAAGATGTAACCTTTTTTCAAGATCAGACAAAAAGCAAACAAGGCGAGGAACAGATGCAGATGTTTTATCAAGTATCAGGCAGGAAAAAATCACAAGCGACAATAAAACCCTAGAAAGCCTCAACGGAAAAGCCAAGAGAATGCATAAAAGAAAGACAGGAAAAACATGTTACAGTGACAAGCAAATACAAGACCTCGATAAGATTCAAACTTTCAAACATGCAAAGTCAAAGCTTCACCAAAAATTGAAAACGAAGCTACAAGAAAGCCAGTACTTACCTGGAAAAGAGCAGCAAGCTTCAAGGAGATTGAAGAGGGAGACGAAATCTGGGACGCCCTCTCACAAGCAAAAACACGAACAAAGCAATGTCGCAGAAGAGAAAACACGAAAACTACAAAAACTCAAAGAGAAAGCAGAAGCGCAAACGAAAGAACAGAAAGCAAAGAGAGCAGAGAAAGGAAGTTACGAAAAGGCTGAAGGAGAGAAACCGTTTCTGGGTTTTCAAAATCAAAGTAAAGAGCCAAAGGGAAACGGGGCAATTAATGCTCAAATTAAAGAAGGCATTAAACCCTCGCACGTTCCCAAAAAAGCGCCGATATAAAAGCGCGCATCTTTTAGAAGAAACGTTCCACATTCAAAGCTGCTACAAAGGAGTCAACAAAATGCTTGAGTTCGGTTTCACCAAAGAAAGACCGAAGTCAAGGACTCGACCTCAAAAAGAAGACCGAGCTCAAGCAGGGGCACTGTTCATATCCTGGGTCGAGTTGTCCGACCTGGGATGTTCTACAGACAAAGCGACCGACCTCTTCAGGTCAGGACAATCCGACCTCTTCTCAAAAAGCTCGGTCAAGTCACGAGAAAGCCCAAACAAAGGGCCCAAATAGAGGAACATGCCCTAGATCCTAAGGCAGCCCAAGACTACAAGAGAAGGGCGGTTCCCTTGAAGATAAGATGACCTCACTCAAAAGATAAGATAAGATAAGATAACTAACTTATCTTATCCAAAAAGGTCACTCCACACCATTATAAATACACTGGAGTACCCAGGTATAACTCATACTCTGATTCTACTCAATACCTGCTTAATACCCTTGCTAATTTAAGCATCGGAGTCCCTTGCAGGTACCCCCCACCCTCCGGGGACGAAGGATCAGTAGCACTTTTAGTCCCACAAGTCGGACACACCAGCTCCGGCCGCTATACACCTGCCGGACACGTCAGTTCCGACCAACACAGAAGATCTCGACCGAGATTGACCTACAGTTTCAGGTAACCCTCGGAACAGTTCCAGGGAGGCATATGTCCTCTAAAACTTGATCCAATTTTTTATCTTTAGCCATTCTCCTATTAAAGGATTCTTTATCCTCTGATAGTTGAGAAAGTTTGAGGACTTCTCTTACTTTCTCAAGGTGGAAGTAAATAACCTTCCCTCTGACCATAGTTTGAAAGGAGTAGAAAGTAGTTCCCTCTATTCTTTGCTTATCCGTCATCCATAGATTTGCATAGAATTCCTGGATCATGTTTCTTCCAACATATATCTCAGGATTAGCTAGGACTTCCCAGCCCCTGTTTCGAATTTGCTCTTGGATCTCCGGGTATTCGTCTTCTTTTATATTGAACTTAACTTCCGAGATTACTGATCTTCTGCACACAATTTTAAAGTAATGGTCTGTATGTTCTTTGGTGCAGAACCTCTCATGTATCCAAGGTAGTTTTGGATTGTTTTCTTTCTTGCCTCTTGGTGTGGTTTGTTTTCCTTTAGGGGCCATGATCTTGGTCTATTTTAGCTCAGTGATGATGGACAATCACACTAAACTTAGAGGTTTGCTTGTCCTCAAGCAAAAAAAAAAAGAAAGAAGAGGAATAAAGGGAGAGAAATATTCGAATAATGGGTCAAGGAGGTTGGCCGAATGTGTATTTAAAAGGAAGGGGGAATGGGTTTCGAATTTTTAGAAAAAGATAAGATAGAAAGATATGATTGATAAAAGAAAAACATGATATGAAAAAGATAAGATTTTAAAATTTAAAAGAGATGAAAAAGACATGAGGAAGTGAAATCTAAATTTTTGTTAATGCATCTAAGAATTAAAAGATAATATGGATGAATTAAAAAGATTTGGAAAGAAATTGGAAAGATAAATGAGTTTTAAAAATGTTTTGAAAAAGAATTAAAAAGAATTTATAAAATTATTAATTTTTGGAAATGGAAATTGAAAGATGAATATTTGTAACATTTTATGCAAAAAAATATTAATTAAAACATGAAAATTCAAAAAAAATTGAATTGGAAACGAAATTACCTCCCCCTTACTGTTCTGGCATTAAACGCCCAGAATGATAGCCATTCTAGCGTTTAACACCCATCCGGTAGCCATTTTGAGCGTTTAACACCCAGCCAGGTACCCTAGCTGGCGTTAAATGCCAGAAATCCTTTGTTACTGGGTGTTTTTCTGAACGCACAGGATGCTGTTGTTTCTGGCGTTAGACGCCCAGAATGATAGCCATTTTGGTGTTTAACGCCCAAAATGCCTCTTTACTAGCGTTTTAACGCCAGTGAGCTCTTTTTCTCTGTGATTTCTTTACTTTATGTTCTGAACCTTCATTTCTTTGTATTATTTACTAAAATGTATTAACAAAAATGAATAACAAAATGAAATAAACTCATATAATTGTTATAAACATCTAATTTATGCTAATGGCTGGGTTTCCTCCCAGCAATAGCTTCTTTACTGTCTTTAGCTGGACTTTACTGAGCTTTAATCTAGTCTCATTCTTGAGCATTCTTGCTCAACATTGCCTTCAAGATAATGCTTGACTCTCTATCCATTAACAATGAACTTTTTGTCTGAGTCAATATCCTGAAGCTCTACATATCCATATGGTGACACACTTGTAATAACATATGGTCCCTTCCACCAGGATTTCAATTTCCTAGGGAACAATATGAGCCTAGAGTTAAACAGCAAAACCCTCTGTCCTGGATCAAAGACTCTAGATGACAGCTTTCTGTCATGCCACCTTTTTGCTTTCTCCTTGTAAATTTTAGCATTTTCGAAAGCATTGAGTCTGAACTCCTCTAACTCATTCAATTGGAGTAATCTTTTCTCTCCAACTACCTTAGCATCAAGGTTTAGGAACCTGATTGCCCAGTAGGCCTTGTGTTCCAGTTCCACTGGCAGATGACAGGCTTTTCCATACATAAGCTGGTATGGAGAGGTCTCTATATGAGTTTTGAATGCAGTTTTGTATGCCCACAAAGCATCATCCAAACTTCTTACCCAATCCCTTCTACAGGTACTTACAGTCCATTCTAGGATTAGTTTTAGTTCTCTATTTGAGACTTCAACCTGCCCATTTGTCTGTGGGTGATATGGAGTTGCCACTTTATGGTTAATTCTATATCGGATCAGAGCAGAGTCAAGCTGTTTATTACAGAAATGAGTGCCTCCATCACTGATCAGTACCCTAGGGACTCCGAATCGGCTGAAGATATGCTTTTAGAGGAACTTCATCACTATCTTAGTATCATTAGTGGGTGTTGCAATTGCTTCTACCCACTTAGATACATAGTCTACTGCCACCAAAATATAAGTGTTTGAGTAGATGGCGGGAAAGTCCCCATAAAGTCAATACCCCATACATCAAACAACTCAATCTTTAAGATTCCTTGCTGAGGCATGGCATAACTATAAGGTAGATTACCAGCTCTCTGGCAACTGTCACAGTTACGTACAAACTCTCGGGAGTCTCCATAGAGAGTAGGCCAGTAGAAGCCACATTGGAGAACCTTTGTGGCTGTTCGCTTACCTCTGAAATGTCCTCCATATTATGATCCATGGCAATGCCATAGGATCTTCTATGCCTCTTCTCTAGGCATACATCTACAGATTATTCTGTCTGCACATCTCTTAAAGAGATATGGTTCATCCCACAAGTAGTACTTTGCGTCAGAAACCAATTTTTATGTTTGCTGCCTACTATACTCTTTGGGTATGAATCTCACAGCTTTATAGTTTGCAATGTATGCAAACCACGGTACTTCCTGAATGGCAAAGAGTTGCTCATCCGGAAAGGATTCAGAGATCTCAGTAGGAGGGAGGGACGCTCCTGCTACTGGTTCTATCCGGGACAGGTGATCGTCTACTTGGTTCTCTATCCCTTTTCTGTCTCTTATTTCTATATCAAACTCTTGCAAAAGCAACACCCATCTTATGAGTCTGGGTTTTGAATCCTGCTTTGTGAGGAGACATATTAGAGCAGCATGGTCAGTGAACACAATCACTTTTGATCCTACTAAGTAAAATCTAAACTTGTCAATGGCATAAACCACTGCAAGCAACTCCTTTTCTGTGATTGTGTAATTCTTCTCTGCGTCATTTAAAATACGGCTAGCATAATAAATGACATGCAGAAGCTTGTCATGCCTCTGTCCCAATACTGTACCAATGGCATGGTCACTGACATCACACATTAGTTCGAATGGTAATGTCTAGGCTGGTGCAGAAATGACTGGTGTTGTGACCAGCTTAGCTTTCAGAGTCTCAAATACCTGCAAATACTCTGTGTCAAAGACAAATGGTGTATCAGCGACTAGTAAATTGCTCAGAGGTTTTGTAATTTTTGAAAAATCCTTTATAAACCTCATATAGAATCCTGCATACCCCAGAAAGCTTCTGATTGCCTTAACATTGGTAGGTGGGGGTAATTTTTCAATTACCTCTACTTTAGCTTGATCCACCTCTATCCCTTTGTTCAAAATACTGTGCCTAAGGACAATTCCTTCAATCACCATAAAGTGACATTTCTCCGAGTTTAAAACCAGGTTAGTCTCTTGGCACCTTTTTAGAACAAGTGCTAGATGGTCAAGACAGGAGCTGAATGAGTCTCGAAATACTGAGAAGTAATCCATGAAGACTTCTAAAAATTTATCTACTATATCAGAGAAGATAGAGAGCATGCATCTCTGAAAGGTTGCAGGTGCATTGCACAGACCAAATGGCATCCTTCTGTAGGTAAATACTCTAGATGGACATGTGAATGTTGTTTTCTCTTGGTCCTGATGGTCTACTACAATTTGATTGTAACCTGAATAGCCATCCAAAAAGTAGTAGTATTCATGACCTGCTAGTCTCTTTAGCATCTGGTCTATGAATGGTAAAGGAAAATGATCCTTTCTGGTGGCTGTATTGAGCCTTCTGTAGTCAATACACATACGCCACCCTGTAACTGTTCTTGTGGGAACCAATTCATTCCTTTCATTATGAACCACAGTCATACCTCCCTTCTTGGGGACAACTTGGATAGGGCTCACCCAGGGCTATTAGAAATAGGATCAATAATTCCAGCCTCTAGTAACTTAGTGACCTCTTTTTGCACCACCTCCTTCATGGCTGGATTTAGCCGTCTCTATGGTTGAACCACTGGCTTAGCATCATCCTCCAATAGGATCTTGTGCATGCATCTGGCTGGGGTGATGCCCTTAAGATCACTTATGGACCACCCAAGAGCAGTCTTGTGTGTCTTTAGCACCTGAATTAGTGCTTTCTCTTCCTGTGGCTCTAAAGTAGAGCTTATGATTACTGGAAAAGTGTTATCTTCTCCCAGAAATGCATACTTCAGGGATGGTAGTAGTGGTTTGATCTCGGGTTGGAGGTTTCTCCTCTTCTGGAGGAGTTTTCAGAGGTTCTGCTATTTTTTCTGGCTCCTCCAGATCAGGCTGAACATCTTTAAAAATGTCCCATAGCTCTGATTCGAGACTCTCAGTCATATTGACCTCTTCCACCAGGGAGTCAATAATATCAACACTCATGCAGTCTTTTGATGTGTCTGGATGCTGCATAGCTTTGACAACATTCAACTTAAACTCATCCTTATTGATATTCAGGGTTACCTCCCCTTTTTGGACGTCAATGAGAGTTCATCCAGTTGCTAGGAAAGGTCTTCTTAGGATGAGAGTTGTACCCTTGTGCTCTTCCATTTCTAGCACTACAAGGTCAGGGGAAAAGGCAAATGGCCCAACCTTGACAATCATGTTCTCAATTACGCCTGATGGAATTTTAATGGAGCCATCAGTAAGTTGGAGACATATTCGGGTTGGTTTGACTTCTTCAGTCAAACCAAGCTTTCTGATAGTGGATGCATGCATCAGGTTGATACTTGCCCCAAGATCACATAAAGCTGTCTTGGTATAAGCATCCTCTAATGTGCATGGTATCATAAAGCTTCCGGGATCCTTAAGCTTCTCTGGTAAGCTTTTTAAAATGACTGCACTGCATTCTTCATTGAGAAAAACTTTTTCAGTCTCCCTTCAATCCTTGTTATAACTTAAGATTTCTTTCATGAACTTAGCATAAGAGGGTATTTGCTCAAGTGCCTCTGCAAACGAAATCTTTATTTCAAGAGTTTTGAGATAGTCTACAAAGTGGACAAATTTTTTATCCTATTTCGCTTGACAGAGTTTCTAAGGATAAGGCATCTTGGCTTTATATTCTTCAACCTTAGTTGCTGTAGGTTTATTTCCTACAGAAGTGGTTGGAGAAGCCTGCTTAAGGGGGTTGTTATCAGCACTTGCAGGTGTCTGATCTCTCATTGGCGTTAGAACGCTAGAATTGGGTGCTGTATGGGTGTTTAACGCTAGATTGCCACCCTTTTCTGGCGTTTGAACGCCAGAATTGGCTGCTGTATGGGCGTTTAACGCCGACTTCTGACCCTTTTCTGGGGTTTGAACGCCAGAATCATTCCTCTCTGGGCTCTTACTGTCCTCAGAGGGATTTTGGGCAGTGAATTAGTCATCCTCTGTCAGATGTTCCTTTCTTAGCTTCCTGCTGCTTTGAGTTGAGACATTCAATGTCTTTCCACTCCTTAAATGAACAGCTTGGCATTCTTCTATTATCTGTTTAGATAACTGCTGTTTTATCTGATTCAATTGTTTTTCCATATTCTGGTTAGCATCTTTGGTTTCTTGTAGCATCTCTTTAAATTATGCTAACTATTTTGTTATAGAAAATAGTTGCTGATTGAGTTCAGCAACTTGTTCTGGAGGACTAAGTTCAGTGGATACTACTTTATTCTCTTCTTTCATGGAGGACTCACTACTAAAGTACAGATGCTGATTTCTAGCAACCGTATCTATGAGCTCTTGAGCCTCTTCAATTGTTTTAATTATGTGTATCGATCCACCAGCTGAGTGGTCTAGAGACATCTGGGCCTTTTCTGTAAGCCCGTAGTAGAAGATGTCTAACTACACCCATTCTGAAAACATTTCAGAGGGGCATTTCCTTAGCATCTCTTTGTACCTCTCTCAGGCATTATAAAGAGATTCATTATCCTCTTGTTTAAAGCCTTGGATGTCTAGCCTTAGCTGTGTCATCCTTTTTGGAGGGAAATATTGATTCAGAAATTTGTCTAACAACTGTTTCCATGTTCTTATGCTGGCTTTGGATTGGTTGTTTAACCACCTCTTAGCTTGGTCATTTACAGCAAATGAAAACAGCAATAATATGTAGACATCCTGATCCACTTCCTTATCACGTACTGTGTCAGCAATTTCTAAGAACTGTGCCAGAAACTCAGTAGGTTCTTCTTGTGGAAGACCAGAATACTGGCAATTTTGCTGCACCATGATAATGAACTGAGGGTTTAGTTCAAAATTGCTGGCTCTGATGAGGGGTATACAGATACTACTCCCATATGAAGTAGTAATGGGGTTAGCATATGACCCCAGAGTCCTTCTGGACTGTTCATTTCCACTTAGGTCCATGATGGAGAAAGGGAGATGATGTAGATTGTAAATAAAAATTTTATTCCCACCCGCTTTTTTTTATTAAAGAAATTAAAATAAAGTAATTAAAAAGAAATTTATGCAAGTTTTGAAAATTAAGAAAAGAAAAAGAAATAAAAGAAATTAGAAAACTAAATTAATTAATTAATTAATTAAAAGGATTTGAAAATTTTGGTGTTGATTTTCGAAAAATGAAGAGAGAGAGTGGTTAGGAAGTTTTGAAAAAGATATGTCTTAAAATTAAAGATACTTGTAAGAAAATAAATAAAAGAAAAGATTTTGAAAAAGATATGATTTTAAAATTTTAAAGATTGAAACTTTCTTAACAAGAAAACACCAAACTTCAAATTTTTCAATCAAAATAATAAAATATGACAAGTAATTCAAAAATAAAAAAAAGAGAGCAAAAGATTTTGAAAAATTTTATAAAAGATTTTCGAAAGATATAAAAAGGAAAATTGAACAAGAATTTGTTTTAAAAAAGATTTAAAAAGATAAATTTTTAAAATTGGTATTTTGACTCGACTAACAAAAAACTACCAAATTTTAAAATTTTGACAAAGTCAACCTAAGGAATTCGAAAATGATGAGTAAAAAAAGTAAAAGATTGTTTTTAATTTAATGAGGAAAGAGAAAAATAATAAAATGACACCAAACTTAGAATTTTTAGATCAAAACAAAGAAAACAAAGAAGAAAACTTTGAATACTAAGATGAACACCAAGAACTCTTTGAAGATCAAGATGAACACCAAGAACAAATTTTGAAAATTTTTAAGGAAATAAGGACACAAAAATACCAAACTTAAAACATGAAATTAAACTCAAACAGAAGATTCAATTATTAGTTTATTGGTTTTTTTATCTATTTATTAAAATTTTTTGAAAAAAAATCTAGAAAAAGAAAACAAGGATTTTAAAATTTTAACAAAAACAATAATAAAAGACTCAAAGAAAAATTAAAGATTGATAAAGAAAAATAAGATTTTTTAAAAGAAAATAAAAGACTCAATTTTAGTGACTCTAAACCAAAAAAGATAAATTATTCCTAATCTAAGCAACAAGATGAACTGTCAGTTGTCCAAACTCGAACAATCCCTGGCAACGGCACCAAAAACTTGGTGTACGAAATTGCAATCACACCTTTGCAACTCTGCACAACTAACCAGCAAGTGCACTGGGTCGTCCAAGTAATAATTCCTTACGCGAGTAAGGGTCGATCTCAGGAAGATTGCCAGCTTGAAGCAAGCTATGGTTATCCTGTAACTCTTAGTCAGGAGATTAGTGATAAAAATGATTTCGTTTGTAAAAAGTAAAAGAGCATGAAATGAATGATACTTGTTATTCAGTAATGGAGAATAAGTTGAGGTTTCAGAGATGCTCTGTCTTCTGAATCTCTGGTTTCCTATTGTCTTCTTCTCCAAACACGCATGACTTCCTTCCATGGCAAGCTGTATGTTGGTGGATTACCGTTGTCAATGGCTACCATCCGTCCTCTCAGTGAAAATGGTTCAGGTAGGGTTTTTGTATGGCTAATCAACTGTCAAATCTCTCGTCTCGGATGAAAAATACCAGGCATAGCTACCGCACGGCTAATCATCTGTTGGTTCTCACTTGTGTCGGAATAGGATCTCTCCATCCTTTTGCACATTGTCACTGCACCAACATTCGTGAGTTTGAAGCTCGTCACAGTCATCCCGTCCCAGATCCTACTTGGAATACCACAGACAAGGTTTAGACTTTCCGGATCTTAGGAATGCTGCCAATTGGTTCTAGCCTCTACCACGAAGGTTCGGATCTCATGAGTCTAAATGCTCTGTTGTCAGGAGATGCAAGTCAAACCCGTGGATTAGAAACCCAAGAGATACGCACTCAAGCTGTCGCCCAATGACTACGTTGAGCTCGGATAGAATGGAAGTGGTTGTCAAGAACGCGTTCATAAATTTGAGAATGATGATGAGTGTCACGAATCATCACATTCTTCATATTGAAGTACGAGTGAGTATCTTAGAACAGAAGCAAGCGTGATTGAATAGAAAACAATTGCATTGATCCATTGAAACACAGCAGAGCTCCTCACCCCTACCTATGGGGTTTAGAGACTCATGTCGTTGAAAATATAATATGAGATGTAAAATGTCATGAGTTACAAAATGAATCTCTAAAAGTAGTTTTTATACTAAACTAGTAACCTAGGTTTACAGAAAATGAGTAACTAAGTGCAGATAATAGAAATCCACTTCCAGGACCCACTTGGTGAGTGTTTGGGCTGAGTTTTGAAGCTCTCACATGCATAGGAAATTCTTGGAGTTAAACGCTAGCTTGGGTGCCAGTTTGGGCGTTTGACTCCAGCTTTGGTGCCAGTTCCGGCGTTTTACGCCAGAAAAGGGTCTCTGGTTGGCGTTTAAACACCAGTTTGGACCATTTAATCTCGAGTAAAGTATGAACTATTAATATTGCTAGAAAGCCCAAGATGTTAGCTTTCCAACCCAATTGAGAGCTTGCCAATTGGATTTTTGTAGCTCTAGAAAAATGTGTTTGAGTGCAGGGAGGTCAGAATCCAACAGCATCTGCAGTCCTTTCTCAGCCTCTGAATTAGATAATTGCTTAGGTCCCTCAATTTCAGTTAGAAAAAACCTAAAATTACAGAAAAACACACAAACTAATAGTAAAATCCATAAATGTGATTTTTGAATAAAAATTAATAAAAATATAACAAAAAGTGACTAAAACATGCTAAAAACTATATAAAAATACTACCAAAAAGCGTATAAAATATCCGCTCATCACCTATGCCGCCGCCTTATCGTCAACCGTATCGCCTCACTCGCATCCACGAGATGCCCTTTGAGTCTTGTCCACACCAAATAATCAACATTAAGGTGATTAGTCTTAATATCTCAAGTCTAGTGCTTCAATTCGCCAAAAGTATGCTCATGAAAATTTATGCTATATATGTCAAGTAGACATCCTAAATAGCATATACACACAAAGCCAGAGTATGCTCAGAAGAATAGCCAGAGTACGCTCATGAATTGCTCTGATACCATAATGTAACACCCTACCACACAGAGCTTTACACCTTGTATGTAAAACAGAGGTGGCGATGCGCTACGACCTCTAAAGTAAAATATATACATAATATAGTTGAAAATGGTTTATATCTAGGAGCCATTTGAAGGAAAGTTAAACAAAAGCGTCAAACAGAAAAGTGCATTACTCATGCAAGCAATAAGCGTAAACCGGATAGAATAAGAGTAAAGTAAAACATAAATCCATAAGAGAAGAGTTCCAAGATGTAGATAACAAAGCTTCTGACTCGGCTCGCGAAGTTAAGACCGGTCAGAGTATATTTACATACATACTTATATACATGTGAAACCCAAAATACTATTTATAGAGCCTATTTCTCCAAGTCAACCTCTAAGAAGGACAAAACATAATATTTATATATAGTGGAGATATATAACTATATACATATGCATCTAAAACCCAAAATGGAACCCCAAACGGGTAGAGTTCTTTGCTTGCAGAAAGCTTCTAGTATGCCTCAGCGAGGTGCCTCACGTCGTTCATCTGAAAACCACAAATATGTATGGAGTGAGAACCGGAGGTTCTCAATATAGTAATGGTGTCCATATAACTAACATATAATGTCCCGAAAAAGCTAGAGGCGATCCTAAAACTTCCGACAACAGATCCAAACTTAAAACTAAAATTGAAAACAATAAACAGGGTAGGCTATCTAAGGTTCTTATTTCTAATTCATTTTCAAATTTATTATAACTCATTCATTCATAACCATATCCAGAGCAACATTACACAAAATCATCAACATGCATATACACTTCATCAATCTCCATAAAATTTACATTATTTCACCAACAACAACCTTAATTAGCCAAACCTCATAAATACCAACCAATCCTAAATCATCAACAATATCCTCATCTAAAAAATATCATCATTATCATTTATCAATCTCATATACCAAGTTAGATCCTCAAAATCATTAACCAACATACATATTAATCAATCTCAACCATCAACAACATCAACAATTCAATTCCTATCTTACGGTCAACTAACCTAAGTTTTCACGATACATTATATTTTAATTATGGAAAACCAAAACCATACCTTAGTCGATTCCTCCCTAAGCTCAAAACACTTCAATCATCCACCATTTCTCAAGCTCCAAAGCTCCAAATCCTCACCAACTGAATTTCCAGCTCCCAGGATTCAATTTCAAGCTTCCAGTATCCGACAATTTAACTCCAAAACACCCAATTCAATCTAATACAATCCAAATTCACTATAATTAACATAGAGTTTTCCTAATTAATGATTCATAGAGGGTGAAGTGGTTTCTTACTTTATCCCCTCAAAATTAGGGCAAAACCTAACAATAATCTATTGTTAGAGTACCCCTAAACTATCAAAATCACAAAATCTCTCAAGTTCCAAAACCTAAATCACGAACTGAAAAGGAGAGAACTGGGTAAGAAAATGTGATTTTCTTACCAAATTGTTTGATGGGTTTTGTAGAGAATTCTGAGATAAATACGTGGCCGCTGACGGCTCATCAATCGGAGCTCCAGATCAAAAGTTATGGAGGATTAAAATCAAATCAAGGGTTTTGAGATTTTGCTTGCATTCCTCCCAGCTCTTTTAGCGTGGAGAGTGATGGAACAAAGAATGAAATCTAGGTTGTGCCATTTATATGATGGCCCTTGGGCCCAGTTTTACCAGTTTAGCCCGTTCGGCCCAATCCTGTGCAAATTCTTTAAAATTGGTATCAAAATCTTATTTTAATTAGTTCTACCACATTAAATTATAAAATTTTATTTTCTAATTTTTTGAAATAATAATTAATTTATTTACTAATTAATTACTAATTTCTCAAATTTTACAATGCCTGCTTCTCTAGTAGTCTTTGGCCTCCTTGAGGGCAGCTCCGAGGTAATAGGAGAGGACGGGGCACCCGAGCTTGTTCGAGGAGGGTCAGAAACAAGGCAGACGTCCAGAGTAGGAATGACCTTCTGAGCGACAGGACCTAAGCCCGGCTTCTTTGGCGAAGGTCAGGAAGACGAGTCTCTGGCTTCTTAGTTCCGAAGATTACGGGCAGCCACCATTTTCTTGTTATTTCGGAGGAACCTCATAGAATAGGATTTTGAAGCCATCTCTAGGAAAAATAAGAAAACACCAGTTACCATAATAATGTATATATGACGCCAAAGTAAATGCACAAAGCTAGAGGTCGTAAACTACCTAACTCGAACCGGAGAAGACTGGTGTCCCCTAAGAATCTCTTTTTGTCCAAGTGAGGAGCTCGATCCCATCACTCTTTCAAAACACCAATAAAGGCTCGCTCCACCTCATCTATATTGTCTATGGTATACTTAACTACTACTATATTCTCTTGCCAACAAGGGGGAAAGATAGACTCATCACTCTCATCTAGAAAGAAAGGTCGGACATCATCTACAACCCGAATTTTAAAATAATGGTTTTTAGAGTTATGAAAGGACTCGTCAAAGATGGAGAAAACCTTCTTACTCTAGGTAGCATGAAAAGAGATCCAAGAAGCCTTTCCCTTCTACGTCCCGGGTTTGGTTAAGACAAAGAGATATAGAAAAAGACTAATAGAGGGTTAGACACCCAGCTCTTGACACAGAAGTTTAAAAATTTTCATAAACGCCCAGGAGCTAGGGTGAAGTTGGGAGGGAGCTACGTTACAAGTTCAAAGGATCTCAGTTTCAAACTCGGTGAAAGGAAGAGTAATGCCCAACTTGGTAAAAACGCAATCATACTCATAGAAAAAAGAACGTTCTGAATTATCTAAAGGAGGAAAACAAACCATCTCCTCAGGATCAGGGACAACTAACTCATAATCTTTCTCGTCTTCCCTATTGGTACAAATCCTATGAAATCTACAGAACTGCTCACAATACTCCCTATCTACTACAGTTACGCAGGCAAGGACTATATAATCTACCCAATTACAGAGGCTAGGAGCAACTTTGGTGGACACTTTTTTTAAGACAGAACGAGACATATAGTTATACCTACAATACAACAGCAAAAAAATCGCTACTACAAGCAGCTCGGTCAGGGGAAAAGAAGTCGGGTAAGACCTGAAAAGACTAAAGACCAACATTTTTTTCAAAACTTTTTTCAGCTAAAAGGCGCCCCTGCTATGCAACGTCATCACACCGCAGCGACACCTTTTGGGGGGCAACACAAACACAAACAACCAAAAGCAAAACAAGCACAACCCCTCAAAACTTCACAAAAAGTCGAAAATGAACCTTTTTTCTTTCACAAAGCAGTAGTCAAAGAGAAACAAAAAGTTTCAAGAATCAGCAAAGACAAGCAAAAAACCTTTCTCAAAAGTTCACAGAGAGTACGCAGTGAGCCAGCAACAAAATTAGTATCAAGCAACAAACCCACCAACATCATTCAAGAAGCAACACAAAAGACGAAGCCATTAAAGCACCTACCTGGATGAAGACGAAAAAAGGGACACGACAAAAAGCAAACAATGCGAACGATCCCTTCCAAGAGAGAAGCTTCCGATAAAGGAAATCTTGAGAACAAAGAGCAAACGAAGTGAAAATGGAGAAAGGAAACAAGTTCTTTCCACACAAACAGAGGAAGAAAGAAGTTCTTTTCATAGAGAAAGGAAACAGAGAAGAGTCGCAAAAATGAAGAAAAGAAAAAGCAGAAGGATCGCAAAAAGCTTTTATAAAGTAAAGAAAACAATAGCACAATAAATGCACTTTAAAAATGCACGCGGGATCAAGGAAACTGTCGTGCCAATCCAGCCCCTCATTTAAAGAGGGACAACGTTCAAAATCTCAAAAAATAGCAACCAAAAACCCGACTTACACAGGCAAAGTGCCCGACGTCCAGAGCCGAAGCCTCAGAATGCCCGAGTCCGGCTTATCGAAAAGGACAAGACTCGGGCAGGTGCACCGTTCATACCCTGGCCCAAACCTCCAGCCAGGCCCAATAAAGATAAAGGGACTAAGCCTTAGAAGGCGGTCTTTATCTCTTACCCGACCTCTTTGAAGAGATCGGACACTAACCAAGGGGGCCAAACCTTACCCACCTAATACAGGAAGGCGCCACTTTTAAAAGACCCAAAGTCTATCTCCTTCAAAAGATAGACTGTAACAAACTCCCCTAAATAAAAGATAAGATAAGATAGAACTCCTCAAGGAGGTCGCCAAACTCTACTATAAATATACTGGCACTCCCCAGGTATAACTCACGTTCTAATCTACTAAAAATCCGCCCAAAACCCTTTCTAATTTAAGCATCGGAGTCTGTTACAGGTACCACCCCCACCTCCTCACCAGGAGCTCGAACAGGTGACACCTCGACACTAAACAAGTCAGATGCTGCCAGTCAAAGGGACCTGGACCTCACGTTCAGGTCCAAATCAACGCTTCAGGTAATGCTCGGAACAATTATGAAAGCTTGATATATTAAAACACAAGTAATAATATATATGAGTTACTAATATAAATGACATTAGCAACATAACAATAAAAGATCTACAGTGAAGCATTAGAAAGCTACGTTTACCGAGAAGTATCGATATTTATTCATATCGATTTAATTGAACTCAAATAGTTATAAAATTAGTTTAATTACTTATAATAAAATAATTTCTAAAATAAGAAACTCTAATTTACGAAATGAATTATAACTTATTTATATTTATATTTTTAAAATTGTAGGTTGTTACATTGGATTTTAGGGGAGCGACAACCAATCTCATTTTCTTAAGTTCATTAGAAATCCTTAACCATCATTGTTTTCTTAAATTGAATTAATCAAATAAAGTTTCTAAATCAATTCAAAACCAAATCATACAAATCAGAAGTTCCGAACCAATGTCAAAACCAAAACCAATCCTAGTTTCATCCTTAAAATTAATTCTTTAACTTTCTCCAAGACATTGCAAAACGAAATCATTCAATCAAAATTTAATTCCTTTTAAAGTTCACTAAAACTCCTTCGAATAAAATTTTTAAGTCAAATTCAAAACATAAACCCTTCTCATATTTAAATCAACTTAAAAACATAATACTTCTTTTAAATAATTTAAAATCGTAAAATAATTCTTTTCTAAATAAATCGAAATCAAAACACATACTTTTCTTAAATGAATTAAACTCGAAACATAACTATTTTCTTAATAAATCAAAAATTAAATAATACAACTTCTCAAATCCAATCTTTTTCTAAATAACATTATATTTCAAACAAAGTCTTAAATTTTATAACAAAATTTCGGCAACATCTTTCCTAAAACTCAAACTTTGCCACCCTTCCCCGGTCCCATCCAAACCATTTCTCAAACTCTTTCAAATCGTTTCTAATAAATCAAAACTATTCCTAATATAAAAAAATTCTAAAATTAAACCAATTAAAAATGCAACCGCTTTGAAAATCAAACCTTTTCCATGTCTCAAAGCATGTCATCAATTTATTTCTTATTAAATCTCAATATCATCATCAAATCTCACCAATTCCACTTGATCACGAACAACATTCCAGTCCCGAATTCATCGAAATAACTCGGTTCTTAGCTACAGTTAAACTGACCGAACCCTAAACTAATCACAAATATCAATATATCACAAAAATTCAACATATATAATTTCAGTCAAATTCAATCAATAATCAATCAAACGAACATTCACTTATCAAATTCACATTCAATTATTATAAAATTACTAAACCTTACCTCCGTATTGAAATCACAACAACGGAAACTCCGAAGAAGCTTTCTGACCGAGCTACTAAAGAAGAAAACGTCAGAAATCATCTGTGCCTTCTAGAACTCCAATTAGCCGAACTCAAGGACTATGTCACCGTCAATTTCTACCGAACAGAAGTAACGCTAATGTGAAGAGAAAAAAAATATGAACAGTTTTATCGGATTAAATTTTGTATTGGAGTTACGGATCTCAAGAAATCCAATGCCAAAGGTTTGTGGCTTCCATGGAGTTTCTCGTGCTTTCTCTCTTTTCCTTTCTTGGCTTTGGTCAAAATGAAGGGAAGGATGAGATTAAATGTGATTATGTGTGTTATAAGGGCATGTGTCACATTAGGAGACACGCGTCATGCTTTTAAGCTGCAAAATCAGCGATTCAAGTTATAAATATCCTAAACAGATAATTATAAAAACTGGATATATTAAGACATAAGTAATAATATATATGAGTTACTAATATAAATAGCATTAGCAACATAACAATAAAATATATACGGTGAAGCATTAGCAAAGTTACATTCACTGAGGAGTATCGAGTTATAAAATTAATTTAATTGCTTTTAATAAAGTTATTTCTAAAAATAAGAAACTCTAATTTATGAAATGAATTATAACTTATTTATATTTATATTTTTAAAATTGTGGGTCATCACACTATAATTATAATAGAACCTAGATAATAATATTATTATTGTCAAGTCTGATATTTGTCGATATAAGTAATTATTGATATTTTTTATGAGTTTAGAGTTGCTAATACTTCATTAAATATCTTTCATTCTTAGGTTATTAATGTCATTTATATTAATAACTTATATATATTTAACTCTGTATATATTATTAGTAATGTTTTAAAATATTTGATTTTTATAATTACACGTTTAAGATATTTATAACTTGAACCGTTAACCAGTTTCAGAACTTGACACCTAGCCACTAAATCACCATTAATTGTATTCATTACTTAAGTTCTATTCTCTTTGGCCAGAGCCTTTAAGGGGACAAAAAGAAAGAAATGAAATGTGACTTGCATGCATATATATATATAAATATATAATCGTTACACATGTCACTTTCATTTATTAACCATGACATCTAATGAAAGTTTATCACCACATATCAAATATTAGAATTTGATACATCTTATTTCATTTGATTAAACTTTTGTCTCTCCTCTACAATAATAACGTTCAAATGTTCATTTAATGTGTTATACAAATGATACTATTTAATTGATTTTTTTTAAAATACTGTAGATATCAAAAAATGATACCAAAAAATATCTCATTAGAGTTACTCTTAAAATGTCATTTAAATTAAAAGTACTATATTTACCAAAGTTTTATAATCTCATCTAAATACAAACTCTTAATTCAACTAACAAAAATAAATTCATATATAAAATTATTATCACAGATGCATTATTATTCGCAAATACTTTTTGATTGATACTATCATAAGAAAAATCATAAAAGATATTGATCCAGCCATTACAAATCCAACATCATAACTCGGCATTACCAATCATAACTTGGCAAGATATGTTATAATTCGGCAAATTACGTTATACCTCGGTATCTTACGTTACAACTAGGCTCAACTGATTATGTCCTGAAATCAAAACGTCCAACATAACGTCAAAACCTAATCGTTGCTCTTCAATTCAGGAGACCAATAGAAATATAACCGACCTATCTCACTTCACCTATAAAGGCATTGTTCATGCCCAGGGTCGAGCTGTACGACCCGGGCTGATCAACGACAAATCGACCGACCTGTTCAGACCAGGACCACCCGACCTCTTTTTAAAAGAGGTCGGTCAAATCGCTAGAGGAGCCCAAAGCTGGTCCAAAATGAAGGAACACAGCCCAAATCTAAAGCTGGCCAAAGCCCAGGAAGATAAAGGTGGTTCCCTGATGAGCGAATAATTTATACGCTTTTTGGCATTATTTTTAGGTAGTTTTTAGTAGGATCTAGCTACTTTTAGTGATGTTTTTATTAGTTTTTATGTAAAATTCACATTTCTAGACTTTACTATGACTTTGTGTGTTTTTATGTGATTTTAGGTATTTTCTGGCTGAAATTGAGGGACCTGAGTAAAAATCTGATAGGAGGCTGACAAAGGACTGCTGATACTGTTGGATTCTGACCTCTCTGCACTCGAAATAGAATTTCTGGAGCTATAGAACTCCAAATGGCGCGCACTTAATTGCGTTGGAAAGTAGACATCGAGGGCTTCCCAGCAATATATAATAGTTCATACTTTATTCGGGTTTAAATGATGCAAACTAGCATTCAACGCCAGCTCCATGCTACATTCTGGAGTAAAACGCTAGAAACACGTCACAAACCAGAGTTAAACGCCAAAAACACATTATAACTTGGCATTTAACCCCAAGAGAAGCCTCTGCACGTGTAAAGCTCAAGCTCAGCCCAAGCACACGCCAATGTGGGCTCTAGAAGTGGATTTTTGCACTTAGACTTATTTCTGTAAACCCTAGTAGTTAGTTTAGTATAAATAGAACTTTTTACTATTGTACTAAGCGTCTTGTCTTTGGATTGATTTTTAATCAGTGTATGCGATTTTAGACCTCCATGGGGGCTGGCCATTCGGCCATGCATGGACCATCACTTATGTATTTTCAACGATGGAGTTTCTACACACCATAGATTAAGGTATGGAGCTCTGATGTACCTCGAGTATTAATGCAATTACAACTATTTTCTATTCAATTCATGCTTATTCTTATTCTAAGATATTCATTCGCACTTCAACCTGATGAATGTGATGATCCGTGACCATTCTCAACCTATGAACGCGTGCCTAACAACCACCTCCGTTCTATTTTCGATTGAATAAGTATCTCTTGGATTCCTTAATCAGAGTCTTCGTGGTATAAGCTAGAATCCATTGGCAGAATTCTTGAGAATCCAGAAAGTCTAAACCTTGTCTGTGGTATTCCGAGTAGGATTCAGGGATTGAATGACTATGACGAGTTTCAAACTTGCGAGTGTTGGGCATAGTGACAGACGCAAAAGAATCACTGGATTCTATTCCGACATGATCGAGAACCGACAGATGATTAGCCGTGCTATGACAGAGCATTTGGACCATTTTCACTGAGAGGACGGGAGGTATCCATTAACAACGGTGAAACCCAACACACAGCTTGCCATGGAAAGGAGTAAGAATGATTGGATGAAAGCAGTAGGAAAGCATAGATTCAAGAGGGATAAAGCATCTCCATTCACTTATCTGAAATTCTCACCAATGATTTACATAAGTATCTCTATCTTTATTCTACATTTTATTTACCTTTATATTCGAAAACCATTATAAATAATTGAATCCGCCTGACTGAGATTTACAAGATGACCATAGCTTGTTTCATACCAACAATCTCCGTGGGATCGACCCTTACGTAAGGTATTACTTGGACGACCCAGTGCACTTGCTGGTTAGTTGTGCGAAGTTGTGACAAAGTGTGATTCACGTTTGAGAGCTCCAAGTCTTTGGCGCCATTGTTGATGATCACAATTTCGTGCACCAAGTTTTTGGCGCCGTTGCCGGGGATTGTTTGAGTTTGGACAACTGACGGTTCATCTTGTTGCTCAGATTAGGTAATTTTCTTCTTATTTTCTTTTCAAAAAAAAAATTTCAAAAATCTTTTAAAATTATTTTTCTTTATTTATTTTCGTTTTTCCAAAAAGAAATTTTCGAAAAATACAAAAAAAATTTAATAAAATCATAAAACCAAAAATATTTTGTGTTTCTTGTTTGAGTCTAGAGTCAAGTTTTGAGTTTGGTGTCAATTGCATGTTTTTAAAATTTATGCATTTTTTTCAAAAAATCCATGCATGGTGTTCTTCATAATCTTCAAGTTGTTCTTGATAAGTCTTCTTGTTTGATCTTCATATTTTCTTGTTTTGTGTCTTTTGTTGTTTTTCGTATGCATTTTTGCATTCATAGTGTCTAAGCATGAAAATTTTCTAAGTTTGGTGTCTTGCATATTTTTCTTTCCTTGAAAATTTTTCAAAAATAAGTCTTGATGTTCATCTTGATCTTCAAAGTGTTCTTGGTGTTCATCTTGACATTCATAGTGTTCTTGCATGCATTCTTTGTTTTGATCCAAAATTTTCATGTTCAATTTTGTGTTTTTCTCTCTCCTCATTAAAAATTCAAAAAAATCAAAAAATATCTTTTCCTTATTTCTCTCATAAATTTCGAAATATTTGGGTTGACTTAGTCAAAAAATTTTAAAAATAAGTTGTTTCTTGTTAGTCAAGTCAATATTTCATTTTTAAAAAATGTTATCTTTTCAAAATCAAATCTTTTCTTTTTCCTTTTGTTATTTTAGAAAATTTTCTAAAATTGATTTTCAAAATCTTTTTGTTATCTTTATTTCATAATTTTCAAAAAAAAAAAACTTTACTAACAATTAATGTGCTTGATTCAAAAATTTGAAGTTTGTTACTTTCTTGTTAAGAAAGGTTCAATCTTTAAATTCTAGAATCATATCTTTTAGTTTCTTGTTAGCCAAGTAATCAATTTTAATTTTAAAAATCAAATCTTTTTAATTTCCTTTTCAAATCTTTTTCAAAATCTTATCTTTTTTTTTAATCATATCTTTTTAATCATATCTTTTTTAAATCATATCTTTTTCAAAATCAATTTCAAAAATCTTTTCTAACTCCCTTATCCTTTCAAAATTGATTTTCAAATCTTTTTCAACTAACTAATTGACTTTTTGTTTGTTTCTTTTCTTTTTCAAAACCATCTAACTACTTTTCTCTCTCTAATCTTCGAAAATCACCATCCAATTTTTCAAAATTCTTTTAATTAACTAATTGCTTCAAATTTTAATTTTAAATTTATTTCTTCTCTTAATTTTCAAAAATCAAAAATTATTTTTTAAAAATAATTTTCGAAATTTTCTCCCTCTCATCTCTTTCTATTTATTTTATTCATTCACTAACACTTCTCTTCATCTAAAAATTCGAACCCTCTCTTCTCCTTTATGTTCGAATTTTTCTCCTCCTTCTTCTATTCTTGTCTTCTTCTACTCACATAAAGGAATCTCTATATTGCGACATACAGGATTCCTCTTTCTTTTCTATTTTCTTCTTTTTTATATGAGTAGGAGCAAGGACAAGGATATTCTTGTTGAAGCAGATCCTGAACCTGAAAGGACTTTGAAGAAGAAGCTAAGAGAAGCTAAAGCACAACAAATCAGAAAAAACCTTACAGAGAATCTTGAAAAAGAAGACATGGCCGAACCCAATAACAATGGTGGAGGCACAAGGAGGATGCTTGGTGATTATACTACACCTACTTCCAATTTTTATGGAAGAAGCATCTCAATCCCTGCCATTGGAGCAAACAATTTTGAGGCGAAGCCTCAACTAGTTGCTCTAATGCAACAGAACTGCAAGTTTCATGGACTTCCATCAGAAGATCCCTATCAGTTTTTAACTGAATTCTTGCAGATCTGTGATACTGTTAAGACTAATGGAGTAGATCCTGAAGTCTACATGCTCATGCTTTTTCCCTTTACTGTAAGAGACAGAGCTAGAATATGGTTGGACTCACAACCTAAAGATAGCCTGGACTCTTGGGATAAGCTGGTCATGGCCTTCTTGGCCAAGTTCTTTCCTCCTCAAAAGCTGAGCAAGCTTAGAGTGGATCTTCAAACCTTCAAGCAAAAAGATGGTGAATCCCTTTATGAAGCTTGGGAAAGATACAAGTAGTTGACCAAAAAATATCCTTCTGGCATGCTTCAAAGTGGACCATTTTAGATATATTCTATGATGGTCTATCTGAGCTTTCTAAGATGTCACTGGAGCATTCTGCAGGTGGATCCATTCACCTAAAGAAAATGCTTACAGAAGCTCAAGAACTCATTGACATGGTTGTAAATAACCAATTCATGTACACCTCTGAGAGAAACCCTGTGAGTAATGGGACGCCTCAGAGGAAGGAAGTTCTTGAAATTGATACTCTGAATGCCACATTGGCTCAGAACAAAATGTTGACTCAACAAGTCAACATGATTTCTCAAAGTCTGAATGGATGGCAAAATGCATCCAACAGTACTAAAGAGGCATCTTCTGCAGAAGAAGCTTATGATCCTGAGAACCCTGCAATGGCAGAGGTGAATTACTTAGGTGAACCCTATGGAAACACCTATAATTCCTTATGGAGAAATTATCCAAATTTCTCATGGAAGGATCAATAAAAGCCTCAACAAGGCTTTAATAATGGTGAAAGAAACAGGTTTAGCAATAGCAAGCCTTTTTCATCATCTTCTCAGCAACAGACAGAGAATTCTGAGCAGAGCACCTCTAGCTTAGCAAACATAGTCTCTGATCTATCTAAGGCCACTTTAAGTTTCATGAGTGAAACACGGTCCTCCATTAGAAACTTGGAGGCACAAATGGGTCAGCTGAGTAAGAAAATCACTAAAACTCCACCTAGTACTCTCCCAAGCAATACAGAAGAGAATCAAAAAAGAGAGTGCAATGCCATTGATATAATCAACATGGCCGAATGCATAAAAGAGGAGAAGGACGTGAATCCCAGTGAGGAAGACCTCCTGGGACGTCCTCTGAATAAAAAGGAGTTCCAAACTGAGGAACCTAAGGAATCTGAGGCTCACCTAGAGACCATAGAGATTCTATTAAACCTCTTTTTACCATTCATGAGCTCTGAGAACTATTCTTCCTCTGAAGAGGATGAAGATGTAACTGAAGAGCAAGTTACTCAATATCTAGGAGCCATCATGAAGCTGAATGCCAAGTTGTTTGGTAATGAGACTTGGAAAAGTGAACCTCCCTTGCTCATTAGTGAACTAAATACATGGGTTCAGCAAACTTTGCCTCAAAAGAAACAAGATCCTAGTAAATTCTTAATACCCTGTACCATAGGCACCATGAACTTTGAGAAAGCTCTACGTGACCTGGGGTCAGGTATAAATCTGATGCCACTCTCTGTAATGGAGAAACTGGGGATCTTTGAGGTACAAGCTGCAAGAATCTCATTAGAGATGGTAGACAAGTCAATAAAACAAGCTTATAGATTGATAGAGGACGTGTTGGTAAAGGTTGAAGGCCTTTACATCCCTGCTGATTTCATAATCTTAGACATTGGGAAGGATGAGAATGAATCCATCATCCTTGGAAGACCCTTCCTAGCCACAGCAGGAGCTATGATTGATGTTGACAGAGGGGAGCTAGTCCTTCAATTGAATGGGGACTACCTTGTGTTTAAAGCTCAAGGATCTCCCTCTGCAACCATGGAAAAGAGGCACAATAAGATTCTCTCAATACAGAGTCAAACAAAGCCCCCACAATCAAACCCTAAATTTGGTGTTGGGAGGCCACAACCAAACTCTAAGTTTGGTGTTGGGAGGTCCCAACAATGCTCTGAACATCTGTGAAGCTCCATGAGAGCTCACTGTCAAGCTATTGACATTAAAGAAGCGCTTATTGGGAGGCAACCCAATTTTTATTTATCTATATTTCTCTTGTTCTTTTATGTTTTATTAGGTTTATGATCATGTGGAGTCACAAAACAATTACAAAAATTAAAAACAGAATCAAAAATAGCAGAATAAAAAGCACACCTTGGAGGAGGAACTCACTGGCGTTTAAACGCCAGTAAGGAGCATAGAGCTGGCGTTTAACGCTAGAAAGAAGCATCAGACTGGCGCTAAATGCCAGAAGCAAGCATCGAAGTGGCGTTCAACGCCAGAAACATGCTGCAGATTGGCGTTGAACGCCCAAAACAAGCATGGAAGTGGCGTTTAACGCCAGAAACATGCTGCAGTCTGGCGTTAAACGCCAGGATTGCATAAAGAAGGCGTTTACACACCTAATTGGTGCAGGGATGATAAATCCTTGATACCTCAGGATCTGTGGACGCCACAGGATCCCCACCTACCCCACTTCTTTCTTCTTCACACAATCCAATACCACTATACCCCTCACCAACCACCTCAATCTCTCTTTCCCATCACCCCTTCACCAATCACATCCATCCACTCTTCCCCATAAACCCCACCTACCTTCAAATTCAAAATCTCTTTCCCACCCAAACCCACCCTACATGACCGAACCCAACCCTCTCTTCTCCCTCTTGGCCGAATACACCTCTTTCTCCATCTCCTCCATTTTTTCTTTTTCTTTGTCTATTCTTTCTTCTTTTGCTCGAGGGCGAGCAACATTCTAAGTTTGGTGTGGTAAAAGCATAGCTTTTTTTGTTTTTTCATAACCATTTATGGCACCTAAGGCCGGAGAAACCTCTAGAAAGAGGAAAGAGAAGACAAAAGCTTCCACCTCCGAGTCATGGGAGATGGAGAGATTCTTCTCAAAGGTCCATCAAGACCACTTCTATGAAGTTGTGGCCAAGAAAAAGGTGATCCCTGAGGTCCCTTTCATGCTCAAGAAAAATGAGTATCCAGAGATCCGACATGAGATCCAAAGAAGAGGTTGGGAAGTTCTTACCAACCCTATTCAACAAGTCAGAATCTTAAGTGTTCAAGAGTTCTATGCAAATTCATGGATCACTAGGAACCATGATCAAAGTATGAACCCGAATCCAAAGAATTATCTTACAATGGTTCAGGGGAAATGCTTAGATTTCAGTCCGGAAAATGTAAGGTTGGCATTCAACTTGCCTATGATGCAAGAAGACGCACGCCCCTACACTAGAAGGGTCAACTTTGATCAAAGGTTGGACCAAGTCCTCACATACATATGTATGGAAGGAGCTCAATAGAAAAGAGACTCAAAAGGCAAGCCGGTTCAATTTAGAAGACTGGACCTTAAGCCTGTGGCTAGAGGATAGTTGGAGTTCATTAAATGTTCCATCATCCCCACTAGCAACCGATCCGAAGTAACTGTGGATCGGGCCATCATGATCCATAACATCATGATTGGAGAGGAAGTAGAAGTTTATGAAGTCATCCCTCTAGAATTCTACAAAGTAGCCGAAAAGCCCTCCACCTTAGCAAGGCTAGCTTTTTCTGATCTCATTTGCCATCTATGCTACTTAGCTGGAGTTGTCATAGAAGGAGACATCCTCATTGAAGAGGAGAAGCCCATCATTAAATAGAGGATGGAGCAAACAAGAGAGCCCATTCATGGATCTCAAGAGACACATGAGGAAGCTCATCATCAAAAAATCCCTGAGATACCTCAAGGGATGCATTTTCCTCCAAACAACTATTGGGAACAACTCAACACTTCTTTAGAAGGATTGAGTCATGACATGACCAATTAAGGGTGGAACATCAAGAGCACTCCATCATTCTCAATGAGATTAGAGAAGATCAAAGAGCTATGAGAGAGGAGCTACAAAGGCAAGGAAGAGACATAGAGGAGGTCAAGGACGCCATTGGTCCTTTAAGAAGAAGGCGCCACCATCAATAAGGTGGACTCATTCCTTAACTTCCTTGTTCTGATCTCTCTATTTTTTCGGTTTTTTGAGCTTCATGTTTGTCTATGTTTGTGTCTTTATTACATGATCATTAGTGTCTAGTGTCTATGTCTTAAGGCTATGAATAATTCCAGGAATCCTTCACCTTTCTTAAATGAAAAATGTTTTTAATACAAAAGAACAAGAAGTACATGAGTTTCGAATTTATCCTTGAAATTAGTTTAATTATATTGATGTGGTGACAATACTTTTTGTTTTCTGAATGAATGCTTGAACAGTGCATATTTTTTATCTTGTTGTTTATGAATGTTAAAATTGTTGACTCTTGAAAGAATGATGAACAAAGAGAAATGTTATTGATAATCTGAAAAATAAAAAAATTGATTCTTGAAGCAAGAAAAAGTAGTGAAGAACAAAGCTTGCGAAAAAAAAGTGGCAAAAAAAATTTAGAAAGAAAAAAAAAAGAAAAAGCAAGCAGAAAAGCCAATAGCCCTTAAAACCAAAAGGCAAGGGTAAAAAGGATCCAAGGCTTTGAGCATCAATGGATAGGAGGGCCCAAGAAAATAAAATTCAGGCCTAAGCCGCTAAATCAAGCTGTCCCAAACCATGTGCTTATGGCATATAGGTCCAAGTGAAAAGCTTGAGACTGAGTGATTAAAGTCGTGATCCAAAGCAAAAAGAGTGTGCTTAAGAGCTCTAGACACCTCTAATTGGGGACTTTAGCAAAGCTGAGTCACAATCTGAAAAGGTTCACCCAATCATGTGTCTGTGGCATTTATGTATCCGTTAGTGTTCATACCCTGGGTCGAGCTATCCGACCTGGGATGATCAAAGACAAAGCAACCGACCTCTTCAGGCCAAGCGGACCGACTTCTTCATAAAGAACTCGACTGAATCAATAAAGAAAGCCCAATAAAGGGCCCGGGTAGAGGAACACGACTCAAATCCTAAGGTAGCCCAAGCCTATAGAGATAAAGGCGGTTCCGTTGAAGATACGCTGACCTCAACTCAAAGATAAAAGATAAAGATAAGATAACTAACTTATCTTATCCAAAAGGTCACATCTCACCATTATAAATACACTGGAGCACCCAGGTATAACTCATACTCTAATTCTACTCAATACCTGCTTAATACCCTTGCTAACTTAAGCATCGGAGTCCCTTGCAGGTACCCCCACCCTCCGAGGACAAGGGAATCAGCACCACCACCAAGTCCAACAAGTCGGACACACAGCTCCGGCTGTCTCCTACCAGCCGGACACGTTAGCACCGACTAGTACAGAAGATGTCGTTCGAGATCGACCTCTAGTTTCAGGTAACCATCGGAACATTGGCGCCATTGCCGAGGACCCTGGAAGTCATCCCATCATCATGGCGGACGACCATGACAACGACCACAATTCAGATCTGGAGGATCGAACACCGCACAAAAACGCGGATGTCACGCTACAAAACACTCCGGAAACCAACAAAGACAAAGACTCACCAAATTTAGGGGCAATAGAAGCACTCCTGGATCGTCTAAAACAACTGGAAAAAGAAACCCAACTACAACGGGAAATTGGAAGAGATCTCCAAAGAGAGGTGCGGCGACGTCGGGAGTTGGAAGAAAAACTACAGCAATAGGAAGCCGATCTCAAATCAAAAGCACCCCGGGCTAATCTCGAGGAAAATTCACGCAAAGAGCAAGACTCGTTCACCAGGGAAATCATGAAAACCAAAATTCCAAAAGACTTCAAGCTCCCAAATATGACCCTGTATGATGGTACCACGGATCCCAACCACCACCTCAACAACTTCAGAAGTAGAATGTACCTCACTGACGCCCCACAAGGACAGCGATCCGATGGTTCAACAACCTACCCCCGAAGTCCATCTCAAGCTTTGATGACTTAGCTAAAAAATTCCTAGCTAGATTCTCCATTCAGAAAGATAAAGCCAAGCATGCCCCCAGTTTACTAGGGATCAAACAAGGAGATCGGGAGAGCCTCCGCAACTACATGGAGAGATTCAACAAAACATGCATGGACATACAAAGTTTACCAACGGAGGCCGCCATTATGGGACTCATCAATGGCCTACGAGAGGGACCTTTCAGCCAATCTATCTCAAAAAAGTACCCGACCTCGCCAATCTATCACGAAAAAATAACCAACCTCCTTAGACGAAGTACAGGAACGAGCAGAAAAATACATCAACATGGAAGAAAACGCTCGGTTAGGAGAGACCTCAAAATCAGGGGCCTCCTACCAGCTTGGTTAGGAGAGACCTCAAAATTAGGGGCCTCCTACCGAGACAGAGACAAGGAATCCAAGAGAAGATCGACAAGGGGAGAAAGTCAAAAAATACCATAATTTCACTCCTCTCAGGGCATCCCTGGTCGAGATATACAAAGAAGTCTACCATACAGAAAAAATTCCCCCAGCACGGCCACTCAAAGGCAAAAGGGGAGGAGGAAACCGGAAGGAATATTGTGAATACCATCGAGTCCGAGGACACTCCACAAACGAATGCTTCGACTTAAAAAATATCGTAGAAAAATTGGTGAGAAAAGGAAAATTAGATCGATTCCTGGCCACCCGAGATGATGATCAAAGAAAGAGACGAAGGGATGAAGATACCGAACGAACAGAACGATCACCTCGGACACCAAAAAGACATGTCCACATGATACACGACGGATTCACAGCAGGTGGGATCTCCAAATCA
>NC_029773.3:21989790-21992212 GCF_000817695.3 Arachis duranensis | reverse complement strand
GCAAACGCCAACCTACACCGCACCTTAATAGACCAAGGGAGTTCTGCCGACATCTTATTCAAAATAGCCTTTGATAAACTCAGCTTGGAAGAAAAAGAACTTAAAGCATATCCAAACAGCCTGTTTGGGCTAGGAGATACCCCGGTTCGACCACTCGGATACATACCACTACATACAACCTTCGAAAAAGGGGACCAATCCAAGACCCTCAAAATAGACTACATCGTAGTCGATGTAAGTTCAGCTTACAATGCTCTCATAGGATGGACAACACTCAACCAACTCGGCGCAATAGTCTCGACCCCACACCTATGTATGAAGTTCCCAACCCCAAAAGGGAAAGCCATGATAAAAGCAGACCAGAAGACGGCACGTCACTGTTATAACGAAAGCCTAAACCTCAGAGACAAAGGAGAAGAGTTCCACACAATCGAGCTGGGCGGAGTTCATCGACGAGAAGAACTTCGTCCCCAGCCAGAAGGCGAGATAGAAAAGATTCAGATCGGGGACACCTCAGAAAAAACAACCAATATCGGCACAATCCTAAAAGAAGATTTAAAAGAATTACTAATACAATTCTTGCGAGATAACGTCGATCTCTTCGCGTGGAAAGCCGCAGACATGCCAGGCATAGACCCTAAGCTAATGTGTCATAAGTTGGCAGGATCTCGACCGGTGTAGCAGAGACGAAGAAAACTTGGGCCAGAGCGATCCCAAGCTGTGGACGAGCAAGTACAGGCACTATTGGAAGCCGGATTCATAAGAGAAGTCAAATAACTCTCGTTTATGGATGCATACTCGGGGTACAATCAAATCCCCATGTATCCACCAGCTCAAGAAAAGACATCATTCCTAACACCGAAAGCAAACTACTGCTACATCGTGATGCCTTTTGGTCTCAAGAACGCAGGAGCTATTTATCAAAGGCTAATGAACAAAGTCTTCTCAGATCACATCGAAAAAATCATGGAAGTTTATATGGACGACATGTTGATAAAGACACAAAGCGAAGATACATTATTATCCGACCTGACTCAAGTGTTTTACACTATAAGGAAGCACAACATGTGGCTCAATCCCGCAAAATGCACCTTCGCAGTAGAAGCAGGCAAATTCTTAGGCTTCACGCTCACACAAAGGGGAATTGAAGCAAATCCAGACAAATGTCAAGCCATACTCAACATGAAGAGCCCAACCTATGTCAAAGAAGTACAACAACTCAACGGGAGGTTGGCCGCCCTATCCCGATTCTTAGCAGGAGCTACGATAAGATCTCTCCCCTTCTATGCTACTTTAAGAAAGGGAAAATAGTTCGAATGGAAGACAGAATGTGAGCAAACCTTCCAAGACTTCAAGGAGTTCTAAGGACGGCCACCTATCCTATCTCGACCACGAGAAGGAGAACCGTTCATATTATATCTCGCAGTAGGGAGCCGGGCAATAGCCTCAGCACTAGTCAGAGAAGACGAACATGGGCAACAACCCGTCTACTTCATTAGCAAAGCGCTACAGGGATCCGAGCTGAACTACCAGAAAATAGAAAAATTTGCCTATACCCTCATTCTAACATCTCGACGACTCCGCCCGTACTTCCAGGCTCACACCATTAAGGTTCGAACTAACCAGCCCATAAAAAGAATATTGCAGAAAACAGATCTGGCAGGCAGAATTCTATAATGGGCAGCCGAGTTGTCAGAGTTTGACCTCAAATATGAAGCTCGGACGGCCATCAAATCACAGTATCTGGCTGACTTTATCACAGAATCCACAGATGCCTTAGAAACCCCCACAGAATGGAATCTTTACGTGGACGGTTCTTCAAATAAAATTGGAAGCGGCACAGGCGTGATAATAGAAAGCGAACTCAAGTTGAGCTCTCCCTCAAGTTCGGGTTCCCGGCCTCAAGCAACCAAGCAGAATATGAAGCATTATTAGCTGGTTTGAAGCTGGCTAAAGAGGTCAGAGCTCAAAAACTCAACATTTACAGCGATTCACAAGTGGTCACATCACAAATAACAGGGAGCTACCAAGCCAAAGATCCAACCATGAAAAAATATTTGGATAAAACCAAGGAACAGCTCGGACAAATCGGGGAGTATAAAATCTGCCACATACCCCGCGAGCAAAATGCCCGAGCTGATGCACTCCCAAAACTAGCTAGTACCAAACCAGGAGGCAACAATAGGAGCCTCATCCAGGAAATGTTGCAAAACCCGTCAATCTCAGAAGAAGAAAAAGTCCTGACTATAACAAGTCAGGACCAAGGATGGATGACCCCCATAATCAACTACCTCAAAACAGGAACGCTCCCCACAGAAGAAAAAGAGGCAAAGAGGTTAAAAAGGGAGGCACAGTACTACACCATCATAAACAACATCCTGTATAAAAGAGGAATCTCAACACCTTTACTAAAATGCGTGCC
>NC_029773.3:21977611-21989634 GCF_000817695.3 Arachis duranensis | reverse complement strand
AGAAAGAAGCTACAGAATTTGTAAAGACATGTCCACCATGTCAGAAACATGCCAACTTTCACATCGCCCCGCCAGAAGAGCTCATTAGCGTGACCTCGCCTTGGCCATTTGCAAAATGGGGTCTCGATCTTCTCGGCCCCTTCCCACAGGGATCAGGACAAGTTAAATTTCTCATAGTAGGGATAGATTACTTTACAAAGTGGATCGTGGCAGAGTCCCTAGCCAATGCCACCGCTCAGAGGAGCCGAAAATTCTTATATAGAAACATTGTCACAAGGTTCGGGGTTCCATATTCAATAACCACAGACAATGACACTCAATTCACAGATGCAGGCTTCAGAAAACTAGTAGCTGACTTGAATATAAAGCACCAGTACACCTCCGTTGAACATCCACAAGCCAATGGACAGGCTAAAGCTGCTAACAAAGTCATATTGGCTGGATTAAAACGGAGATTACAAGTCGCAAAGGGAGCCTAGGCAAAGTAGCTTCCACAAGTCCTATGGGCATATCGAACAACGCCACATTCCACCACGAAGAAATCCCCCTTTCGATTAGCATATGGAATAGAGGTGATGATTCCAGTAGAGATTGAGGAAGGGTCGCCTAGAGTAGTTCACTACAATGAGGGAGCAAACTCCCAACTTCAGAGAGAAGAGCTCGACTTGTTACCCGAAATCCAAGAAAGAGCTCATATCAGGGAAGAAGCTCTAAAGTGCCGAATGGCTTCCAGATATAATCAAAAGGTAGTGTCGAGAAGTTTTGCAGAGAATGATCTCATCCTAATCCGAAATGATATTGGAACAACTCGACCAGGAGAAGGAAAGCTGGCAGCAAACTAGAAAGGACCCTACCAAGTTGTAAAAGTACTTGGAAAGGGCTACTACACTGTCTAAACTCGATGGACGAGAGCTTCCCAGGTCATGGCACGCCTGCAACCTAAGAAGGTACTACAGTTAGAAAAGACAAAAGATCTCATCATTTGATGCACTCTTTTTCCTTAAAAGGTTTTTTAATGAGGCACCAAGTTGAGATTCAGACAATCCCATATGTATATATTCGCACTTTTTCCTTTAAATAAAATATATTTTAGATATTCTACAAAGATTTCAAGAAGCATTAATCTGAAGCAATCATCGTCCGATTATAAAGCAACAGATCGGCAGAAAGTGAAAAACAATTTCACTGCACGATCACGATAAAGACAAACCGTCGATAAAGGTGAAAACGCGATTTACCCAAAGGACGATCTAGAGATGACAACTACTTTATACAAATCGGCAAAGATGAACATAGAATAATGTAAGAAGTTATCGAAAGTGATCTAAAAAAGAACCTGACGAGGTCTTACGGATCGCTAAAATAATAACTTAAGGACTGGTCGAACGTTAAGAAGTCGAACCAAGTCAACCCAAGTTATAAGTAAACCCTGGAAAAAGGTCTGGCCAACCCTATTAAAGAGGATTACTTTAACTTAGAAGGGCCTGACATAACAAAGTCAGCCCAAAATAAAAAGTTATACAAGTAGTCCCTGAAAGAGATCTGACAAAGATCCAAGAAAGAGGACTACAAAAAATAACTTAAAGGAGACCGACATAACCAAGTCGGACTCCTACCACTAAAAAGTTATCAAAGTAATCCCTGAAAGAGATTTGACAAAGGTCCAAAAAAGAGGATTACAGAAATAACCTAGAAAGAGATCGACCTAACGAAATCGATCTCCTACAAATAAGTTATAAAAGTAATCCCCGAAAAAGACCTGACAAAGGTCCAAGAAAAGAGGATTACAGAAATAACTTAAAGGGGGACCAGCGCAAAAGAACCACCAAGAAACAAGTTGGACCCATAAGTCACAACCTCAAAGGATCCAAGCTACAAACAAACAAAGCAATCCGAGGAGGTCGAGATACAAGATTTCAAACATCAGTAGAAAACTGAAAAGATGCCAAGTCAAAAAACTACATCTGTTACTCTACAAAAGTTATAAGGCTCGGAAGGCCACCAAAACCTACCGTGAAGGGATAGCGAGCTACCTTTTGTTTTTCAAAATAAAAAGTTGCTAAACAAGCAACTAGGAAATGCAGCAATTAAATAAAAAGTAAAAAAAAAGCCCACAACCCGGGCGAACTACATATCCAGAAAGAGATCAGCAAACATCAGGAGCCTTCTTGGCAGCATTAGGGCAAGGAGAAGGAGGATGAGTCTGAATCGGCACAGCGTCCATAGTCTCATCCTCTCGGTTCAGAATCTGGCAATCCGAGTTAGGCACAACCGGAGGAGCAGAAGAAGTCGACACTTTGGCAGAGGACGCAGGGGGAGGAGCAACCTCATCATCAGAGACAATCTTGCCATCCCTGACAATGTTATCCAGGCTAAAGGAGGTGAGATTGGCCTCGGGAGCAATGACTCGAACTTGTTCCTTCAAGTTCTCGTAAGCAGCAGCCACGCTGCCAACGAGATGACTTTGGAGCTCAGAATAATCTTCTCGGACATTGTCGAGCTCCCACCTCAGACGCATCACCTCCCGATAAGATGTAACATAACTCTCCTTATGCATCATGGCTGTGTCCTCAGCCAACCTCAAAGAAGCTGCCAGAGATTGAGAACTCGCCTTCTCGTTTTCTAAATCCTTCTCCAGCTTGGCTACCTTTATTTCAAGTTCCTCCTTTAAATCCCTCATCCAATCAAACTCCTGCTTTGCCTCCTCCATGAACGCTTTAGTAGCATGGAGAGGGAGATTCTGAGCAGTCCGATATATGGCAGCCGCCATATACGCCATCTTTACATGATTTCGGGCCATAAATTCCAAGTGACGGAGGATGGACACGTCGTCCATGGAAAGGGCACCATAGGGACCGATCTGCTGATCCACAAATTCAATGGCATTAAAATCAGGAGCATCGAGGTCGAAGGGCTCAGCTGTTTTTTGTTTTTTATTGGAAGGAGCAACAGATGGAGTGGCAGAAGTAGGATGAGGATCCACCACTCGGGGTGTAGGGATTACCTTCTTCACTCCAGGAGAACTCGGCACAGATGGCTTCTCGTGCACTTGGGAGGACCCCTCCCCAGCCGCCTTAGCCGCAATATTTCTGGTAGTAGTCGCCCTCTGCGCCCTCTTAAAAGCTTTCATGGATTCATTGTTCTTCATTGCCTCTGTAAATAAAACAGAAATCAAGCTACAAGTCAGGCAAGTCGGAAAGACAGCTACAAGCAACATAAACAGATAATATAGGAAACACAAGATACCCAGTTCAATTTGAAGAAGAGCAGGATTGATTAGAAATTTCTTTGTGTCAAGATGGGGAGGTTGACCCCAGCATTCTTCCAAGACAGTCACAAAAGCTCGCTCAGCCTCATCTAACATTTCCCACGAATATCTGGAGACCCTCACATCTTTTTGCCATTCTAAAGGAAAAGCAGGTTCGTCATTTTCATCTAGAAAAAAGGGCCGAGCTCCTTCAACAGCTCGAACCTTGAAAAAGTAGTTTTTAAAATCACGGAATGACTCGTCAAACATGGAAAAGACCTTCTTTCCTTGGGTAGAACGAAAGGAGACCCAAGCCGACTTCTTTTTTACCACACTAGGCTTAGTCAAGACAAACAGATAGAAAAAGAGAGATTGGGAAGCAGGAGTACCAAAACCATTAAACAACAATTGGAAAATTTTTATGAAACCCCAGGAATTGGGGTGAAGTTGAGAGGGGGCAACATTACAGGACCATAACAAGTCGGTTTCAAATTGAGTAAAAGGAAGGGTAATACCCAGCGGACCGAAGAAAAAATCATAAATATAAAAGAAAGGGCGATCATCAACAACCCGAGTAGAAAAGCAAACTCTCTCGTCAGAAGAGGGAGGAATAAGCTCGTAGTTCTTCTCATCACTGGATTTACTACAAACACTATGAACTGCCTAAGCTGCGCACAAAACTCAGAATCAACCAGAGAGACACACATAAGAACCATCGAGTCCACCCAATCGACTATACCCTCAGGAACCTGGGAAGGCATCTCTACAACGTTATTTCGGGAAGACATGAGGCCAACTAAATCCTACAAAAAGAAAAGAAGAAAGGATTACTCAAAAACATCTCGGACAAGGAGCAAAACATCTCGACGGGCGAATACACAGAAGAGGAAAAACCCCAAGACTCCAACAAAAAGTCCCGGGGCATCCTTTGGAGGCAGTAACAAAGCAATGAGAAAGACAAAACACAAACAAAATAGAAAGTCATATTCCTATAGTCTATCAGCAAGAAACAAACATACCAGGCAAAAAGAGTCAAAGATGCAACCTTTTTTCAGAATCAAACAAAATTATCATTCCAAAGTTTCAAAATCAAAAGCATTTCACAACATGCAAAAGCCCTAAAGGTATCAAGCAACGGGAAAAGCGAAAAAGACCATGCAAAAGATGAAGAAGTTACGAGATGCACAGTGATCAGGCATAGCAAAAAGCAGAAAAGATCCAAACTTTTCCCAACCAAGATAAAAACTTTCTCAAAACAGACACAAAAATGGCGTAGAGGGAGGAAGAAAGAAGAATCTAACCTGGGAAAACGAGAGAAAGCTGCAGAGGAGTGGAAGGCAAAATCCAGAATCACCCCTTCTACCACGAAAAAGCAAAGTCACAAAGCAACGTCGCTAGGCTGAAACGCGAAAACTACAGGCGGAGGCTTCAGAAAAGTCAAAAGGAAAAAGTTGAAAGTGAGAAAGTAAAGGGAGAAGTTATGAAGAAGAAGTGAAGAAGAGAAACCATTTCTGATAGAGAAATTCAAAATAAACCAAGAGAAAATGAGGGCAATTAATGCCAATTAAATGCAGATATTAAAACCGCTTGCGTTCCCAAAAAAAAGCGCTGATATAAAAGCGCGCGCTTTTAGAGAAAAACGTTCTACATTCAAAAGCTGCTACAAAAGGGAGTCGACAAAATGCTTGAGTTCGGTTTCACTAGAGAAGGACCGAAGTCAAGGACTCGACCTCGACAAAGAAGACCGAGCTCAAGCAGGGGCACTATTCATACCCTGGGTCGAGCTATCCGACCTGGGATGATCGATGACAAAGCAACCGACCTCTTTAGGCCAAGCAGACCGACTTCTTCATAAAGAACTCGGCCGAATCAACAAAGAAAGCCCAATAAAGGGCCCGGGTAGAGGAACACGACTCAAATCCTAAAGCAACCCAAGCCTATAGAGATAAAGGCGGTTCCATTGAAGATACGCTGACCTCAACTCAAATATAAAAGATAAATATAAGATAACTAACGTATCTTATCCAAAAGGTCACATCTCACCATTATAAATACACTGGAGCACCCAGGTATAACTCATACTCTAATTCTACTCAATACCTGCTTAATACCCTTGCTAACTTAAGCATCGGAGTCCCTTGCAGGTACCCCCCACCCTCCGGGGACAAGGGAATCAGCACCACCACCAAGTCCAACAAGTCGGACACAACAAGTCCGGCCGTCTCCTACCAGCCAGACATGTTAGCACCGAGCAGTACAGAAGATCTCGTCCAAGATCGACCTCTAGTTTCAGGTAACCCTCGGAACAGGTAGTAATACTGGAAAACAAAGTTCTTAGGGCCACGACCAAGACTCATAAAAGTAGTTGTGTTTAAGAATCAACATACTTAACTAGGAAAATCAATAACACTATCTGAACTCTGAGTTCCTATGGATGCCAATCATTCTAAACTTCAAGGGATAAAGTGAGATGCCAAAACTGTTTAGAAGCAAAAAGCTACAAGTCCCGCTCATCTAATTAGAACTAATATTCATTGATATTTTGGAATTTATAGTATATTCTCTTCTTTTTATCCTATTTGATTTTCAGCTGCTTGGGGACAAGCAACAATTTAAGTTTGGTGTTGTGATGAGCGGATAATTTATACGCTTTTTGGCATTATTTTTAGGTAGTTTTTAGTAGGATCTAGCTACTTTTAGGGATGTTTTTATTAGTTTTTATGCAAAATTCACATTTCTGGACTTTACTATGAGTTTGTGTGTTTTTCTATGATTTCAGGTATTTTCTGGCTGAAATTGAGGGACCTGAGCAAAAATATGATAGGAGGCTGACAAAGGACTGCTGATAATGTTGGATTCTGACCTCCTTGCACTCGAAATGGAATTTCTGGAGCTACAGAACTCCAAATGGCGCGCTCTTAAATGCGTTGAAAAGTAAACATCCAGGGCTTTCCAGCAATATATAATAGTCTATACTTTATTCGAGTTTAGATGACATAAACTGGCGTTCAACACCAACTCCATGCTACATTCTGGAGTAAAACGCTAGAAACACTTCACAAACCAGAGTTAAACGCCAAAAACACGTTACAACTTGGCGTTTAACCCCAAGAGAAGCCTCTGCACATGTAAAGCTCAAGCTCAGCCTAAGCACACAGCAAAGTGGGCCCCAAAAGTGGATTTCTGTACTTAGACTTATTTCTGTAAACCCTAGTAGCTAGTTTAGTATAAATAGAACTTTTTACTATTGTACTAAGCGTCTTGTCTTTGGATTGATTTTTAATCAGTGTATGCGATTTTTGACATCTATGGATGCTGGCTATTCTGCCATGCCTGGACCATCACTTATGTATTTTCAACGGTGGAGTTTCTACACACCATAGATTAAGGTGTGGAGCTCTGCTGTACCTCGAGTATTAATGCAATTACAACTATTTTCTATTCAATTCATGCTTATTCTTATTCTAAGATATTCATTCACACTTCAACCTGATGAATGTGATGATCCGTGACACTCATCACCATTTTCAACCTATGAACGCGTGCCTGACAACCACCTCTGTTCTATTTTCCATTGAATGAGTATCTCTTGGATTCCTTAATCAGAGTCTTCATGGTATAAGCTAGAATCCATTGGCAGCATTCTTGAGAATCCGAAAAGTCTAAACCTTGTCTGTGGTATTTCGAGTAGGATTCAGGGATTGAATGACTGTGACGAGCTTCAAACTCGCGAGTGTTGGGCATAGTGACAGACACAAAAGAGTCACTGGATTCTCTTTCGACATGATCGAGAACCGACAGATGATTAGCGGTGTTGTGACAGAGCATTTGGACCATTTTCACTGAGAAGACGGGAGGTAGCCATTGACAACGGTGAAATCCAACACACAGCTTGCCATGGAAAGGAGTAAGAATGATTGGATGAAAGCAGTAGGAAAGCAGAGATTCAAAAGGGATAAAGCATCTCCATTTACTTATCTGAAATTCTCACCAATGATTTACATAAGTATCTATATCTTTATTCTACATTTTATTTACCTTTATATTCGAAAACCATTATAATTAATTGAATCCACCTGACTGAGATTTACAAGATGACCATAGCTTGCTTCATACCAATAATCTCCATGGGATCGACCCTTACTCACGTAAGGTATTACTTGGACGACCCAGTGCACTTGCTGGTTAGTTGTGCGAAGTTGTGACAAAATGTGATTCACGTTTGAGAGCTCCAAGTCTTTGGCACCATTGTTGATGATCACAATTTCGTGCACCATTCCCCCTTAAAGATAAGATGACTTCACTCAAAGATAAGATAAGATAAATATCTTATCTTCAGAAAGGTCACTCCACACTATTATAAATACACTGGAGCACCCAGGTATAACTCATACTCTGATTCTACTAAAAACCTGCCTAAAGCACGTGCTAACTTAAGCATCAGAGTCTCTTGCAGGTACCACCACCCTCTGGTGACGAAGGATCAGCAGCTCCACCAGATCCAACAAGTTTGACATGACAGCTTTGGCCACCAGATCCAACAAGTCGAACACGACAACTCCGGCCACCAGCTCTAAACAGGTCAAACAGAGCAGCATCAACCACCACTGCAGATCTCGTCCGAGATCAACCTACAGTTTCAGGTAACCCTCGGAACATTGGCGCCGTTGCTGGGGATCCTGGAAGTCATCCCATCACTATGGAGGACAACCTTGACAACGACCACGACTCAGATCTAGAAAATAGGATGCTGCACAAGAACGCGGAAGCCACACCAAAGGATACTCCTCAACCAAACAAAGATAAAAATCCATCAAATGCAGAAATCCTGGAGGCACTCCAAGCTCAACAAGCCCGCCTCAACCAACTCGAAAAAGTGGCTGAGCATCAACGAGAGGCCGAGAAGGATCTTCGAAGGGAAACTAGGCGACGTAAAGAGTTAGAAGACAAGCTCTTAAGGCTTAAAGCCAATCTAAAAACCAAGGCTACTCGATCCAGTTATAAAGACAACCCCCGCAAGGATCAGGGCCCATTCACCAAAGAGATTATGAAAGCCAAAATCCCTAAAGACTTCAAAGCTCCCGACATGACCCCATACGACGGCACATCAGATCCAAGCCATCATCTCAATAATTTCAGAAGCAGAATGTATCTCATCGATTCCTCAGATGCAATCCGATGCAAAGCCTTCCCGACTACCTTAACAAAGACAGCAATTAAATGGTTCGACAATCTACCCCCAAGGTCCATCGCAAGCTTTGACGACTTAGCTGGAAAGTTTCTTGCCAGATTCTCCATCCAGAAAGACAAAACCAAGCACGCCCCAAGCCTATTGGGGATCAAGCAGGGAGATCGGGAAAGTCTTCGCAACTATGTGGAAAGATTCAACAAAGCATGTTTGGACATACAAAGTCTGCCAATTGAAGCAGCCATTATGGGTCTCATTAATGGCCTATGAGAGGGACCTTTTAGTCACTCTATATCAAAGAAACATCCCACATCTCTGAACAAAGTGCAAGAACGAGCAGAGAAGTACATTAACATGGAGGAAAACTCTCGACTAGGAGAGACCTCAAAATCCAGATTGTCCTACTACTCCCGAGATAAAGATAAAGACTACAAGAAAAAAGAAGATCAGCATGGAGAGAAGATTAAGAAATACCACAATTACACCCCTCTCCGGGTGTCTCTTGTGGAAGTATATTGAGAAGTATGCCACACCGAGAAGATCCCACCACCTCGTCCACTTAAAAGCAAAAAGGGAGGAGGAAATCAGACTGAATACTGTGAATACCATCGAATCAATGGACATCCCACCAACAATTGCTTCAACTTGAAGAATTTCATAGAAAAATTAGTAAGAGAGGGGATACTAGATCGGTACTTAGCCAGCAAGACAGATGAGCCCAGAAAGCGAAGAAGGGATGAAGAGGTCGGACGAGCTGAGCGACCACCTCGCACCCCGAAGAGGCACGTCCACATGATAAATGGTGGATTTGTAGGAGGGGGATCTCAAAGTCATATCGCAAAAGGCACCTTAAAGAAGTATATCATGTCAAAGGGGAAGGGTCACCCGACCTCCCTAGTATTACTTTCACACAAGAAGACGCAGCAGGCATCATCCCAGGACATGACGATCCTATGATCATCACTGTCATATTGGCTAATGCTAACCTCCACCGCACACTAGTGGACCAAGGAAGCTCGGCGGACATTTTGTTTAAACCGGCTTTCGATAAACTCGGCCTACAAGAGAAAGAACTCAGAGCATATCCGAATAGCTTGTTTGGACTAGGAGACACTCCAATCCAACCGCTGGGATACATCTCACTACACACAACCTTCGAAAAAGGAACTCGATCAAAGACACTCAACATAGACTACATTGTAGTCGATGTAAGTTCAGCCTACAACGCCCTGATAGGTCGGACAACATTGAATTAGCTCGTAGCAGTAGTTTCAACTCCACATCTATGCATGAAGTTTCCAACTCTGAAAGGGATCGCTATGATAAAAGGAGATCAGAAAATAGCGCAACGCTGTTACAATGAAAGTCTGAACCTCAGAGGCAAAGGGGAAGAAATCCACACCATCGAGCTCGGCGGAGTTCGAGGTCGGGAAGAACTTCGCCCACAACCTGAGGGCAAAATCGAAGAAATTTAGATCGGAGACACCCCGGACAAAATAACAAACATCGGGGAAACTTTGAAACAAGACACAAAGGGCCCTCTGATATAGTTCCTAAGGGATAATGCCGACCTCTTTGCATGGAAAGCCACAAACATGATGGGCATAGACCCCAAATTAATGTGCCACAAGCAGGCAGTATACCCAGGATCTCGGCCAGTACAGCAGAAGCATAGGAAACTTGGACTAGAAAGATCCCAAGCTGTGGAAGAACAGGTGCAGGCTCTACTGGAGGCAGGGTTCATAAGAAAGTCCAAGTACCCATTATGGCTAGCCAATGTTGTTTTAGTGAAAAAGTCGAATGGAAAGTGGCGGATGTGCACCGACTACACTGATCTCAACAAAGCCTGCCCAAAAGATCCCTATCCACTCCCAAGTATCGAAACTCTAGTAGATGCCTCCTCCAAATACAAGTACCTCTCTTTCATGGACGCCTATTTAGGATATAATCAAATCCCAATGAATCCCCCTTATGTTCCGGGGGTTACCTGAAATTATAGGTCAATCTTGGTCGAGATCTTCTATGTTGGTCGGAGCCGACGTGTCGTATAGCGACCGGAGCTGGTGTGTCTGACTCGTGGGACTGAAAGTGCTGCTGATCCTTCGTCCCTGGAGGGTGGGGGGTACCTGCAAGGGACTCCGATGCTTAAGTTAGTAAGGGTATTAAGCAGGTATTGAGTAGAATCAGAGTATGAGTTATACCTGGGTGCTCCAGTGTATTTATAATGGTGTGGAGTGACCTTTTTGGATAAGATAAGTTAGTTATCTTATCTTATCTTATCTTTTGAGTGAGGTCATCTTATCTTCAAGGGAACCGCCCTTCTCTTGTAGGCTTGGGCTGCCTTAGGATCTGGGGTGTGTTCCTCTATTTGGACTCTTTGTTTGGGCTTTCTCGTGACTTGGCCGAGCTCTTTGAGAAGAGGTCAGATTGATCTGACCTAAAGAGGTCGGTCGCTTTGTCTGTAGAACATCCCGGGTTGGGTAGCTCGACCCAGGGTATGAACAGTGCCCCTGCTTGAGCTCGGTCTTTTTGTTGAGGTCGAGTTTTTGACTTCGGTTCTTCTATGACGAAGCCGAACTCAAGCATTTTGTCGATTTCTTCCTTTTGTAGAGTCTTTTGAATGTAGAACGTTTTCCTCTAAAAGCGCGCGCTTTTATATCAGCGCTTTGCTTTTGGGAGCGCGAGAGGGTTTTAATATCTGCATTTAATTGGCATTAATTGCCCCGTTTTCTCTTGGTCTTTTATTTTGAATTTCTCAATCAGAAAATGGTTTCTCTTCTTCACTCCTTCTTCGTAACTTCTCGCTTTACTCTCTCATTTTCTGTTTCTTTCATAGTTTCTTCCATCTGTTCTATCGCTGCTTTCTGTGGAAGAGGGGTGACTTCTAGGCTTTTTCCTCCGCAGTTTTCCGCTTTCGAGGGGTGGCTTTGTGGCTTCTGTTCTTTCGGCTTTCGAGGTTTTCTTCTACCTTTTTCCAGGTTTGTTTTTTCTTTCTTCTGTTTCCTTATATGTGGAAAGTTTGCATTTTGTTTTAGAGGAAGTTTGGGTCTTTCTGCTTTTATCATGCTCGATTGTTGCATGCTCTAGAATTTCTTCGTTTATGGTGCAAATCTTTTTTCTTGTTGCTTGGATCTTTTTCTTTATGTTGTCGTCGTTTCTGCTTGTGCCTTGGCTGATGATTTTTGCTTGATTCCGGAAAAGTTTGCGTCTTTGCTATTTTTCTGCTTGGCATTTTTGGTGTTTTTGACAATGAACTGTAGAAGGGTGGCGACTTTGCATTTTTACTTCCTTTGTATCCTTTGAGACTTTATTTTCTTTTTGATGAGTGTCAGGACGTGAGCTATAGAGATTTCCTAAAAAACCTTGCTTTGTTACTACCTCCAAGGGATGCCCCAGGACTTTTGGCTTAAGTCTTGGGGTTTTCCTTTTTTGTTTGTCCGTCCGTCGAGTTGTTTTGCCCCTCATCCGAGATGTTTTTTAAAGTAATCCGCTCTTCTTTTCTTTTTGTAGGATTTTAGTTGGTCTCATGTCTTCCCGAAATAACGTTGTAGAGATGCCTTCCCAGGTCCCTGAGGGCATGGCCAATTA
>NC_029773.3:21975414-21977411 GCF_000817695.3 Arachis duranensis | reverse complement strand
TTGACGATCGCCCTTTCTTCTATGTTTATGACTTTTTCTTTGGTCAGCTGGGTATCACCCTTCCCTTCACTAAATTTGAGATCGACCTGTTATGGTCCTGTAATGTCGCCCCCTCTTAACTTCACCCTAATTCCTGGGGTTTCATAAAGATTTTTCAATTGTTGTGCAATGGTTTTGGTATCCCTGCTTCCCAATCTCTCTTTTTCTATCTGTTTGTCTTGACTAAGCCCGGAGTGGTAAAAAAGAAGGCAGCTTGGGTCTCCTTTCGCTCTACCTAAGGAAAGAAGGTTTTTTCCATGTTTGACGAGTCATTTCGTGATTTTAAAAACTACTTTTTCAAGGTCCGAGCTGTTGAAGGAGCTCGGCCCTTCTTTCTGGATGAAAATGACGAGCCTGCTTTTCCCTTGGAATGGCAAAAAGATGTGAGGGTGCCCCGATATACGTGGGAAATGTTGGATGAGGCTGAGCGAGCCTTTGTGACTGTCTTGGAAGAACGCTGGGGTCAACCTCCCCATCTCGACACAAAGAAATTTCTAACCAATCCCTCTCTTCTTCAAACTGAGCTGGGTATTTTGTGTTTCCTTTTTTATCTGTTTTATATTACTCATAACTATCTTTTCCGACTTGTAGCTTAATTTCTGTTTTATTTGCAGAGGCGATGAAGAATAATGAATCCATGAAAGCTTTTAAAAGAGCGCAGAGGGCGACTGCTGCCAAAAACATCTCGGCCAAGGCAGCTGGGGAAGGATCCTCCCAAGTGCACGTGAAGCCATCTGTGCCGAGTTCCCCTGGGGTGAAGAAGGTGATCCCTACTCCCCGAGTTCGTTTGGTGGATCCTCACCCTACTTCTGCTGCTCCTTCTGTTGCTCCTCCCAATAAAAAACAAAAAACAGCTGAGCCTTTCGACCTTAACGCTCCCGATTTTAATGCCATTGAGTTTGTGGATCAGCAAATCAGTCCCTATGGTACCCTCTCAATGGACGATGTGTCCATCCTCCATCATTTGGAATTTATGGCCCAAAATCACGTACAGATGGCGTATATGGCGGCTGCTATATACCGGACTGCTCAAAATCTTCCTCTCCATGCTACCAAAGCATTTATGGAGGAGGCAAAACAGGAGTTTGACCGGATGAAGGGACTGAAGGAGGAACTTGAATTAAAGGTGACCAAGTTGGAGAAGGATCTAGAGAATGAGAAGGCGAGCTCCTTTTCACTGGCAGCTTCTTTGAGGTTGGCCGAGGACACAGCCCTGATGCATAAGGAGAGTTACGTTACGACTTATCGGGAGGTGATGCATCTGAGGAGGGAGTTGGACAATGCTTGGGAAGATTATTCTGAGCTCCAAATTCATCTTGTTGGCAGCGTGACTGCTGCTTACGAGAACTTGAAGGTGCAAGTTCGGGTCATTGCTCCCGAGGCCGATCTCACCCCTTTCAGCCTGGACAACGTTGTTAGGGATGGCAAGATTGTCCTTGATAACGATGGTGATGATGATGCTGATCCTCCCCCTGTGTCCTCTGCCAAAGTGTTGACCTCTTCTGCTCCTCCGGTTGCACCTGATTAGGATTGCCAGGTTCTGAACCGGGAGGATGAAACTATAGACGCTGTGCCTATTCAGACTCGTCCTCCTTCTCCTTGTCCTGATGATGCCAAGAAGGCTCCTGATGCTTGCTGATCTCTTTCTGGATATTTGTGTAGTTGGCCCGGCTTGTGGGCTCTTAAAACTTTTTTATTTATTTTCTGACATTTTCTAGTTGCTTGCTTTAGCAACTTTTACTTTGAAAAACAAAGAGTAGCTCGCTATCCTTTTAAGGTTAGGTTCTGATGGCCTCCAAGGCTTTATAACTTGTTATCTCTTCTGTTTTCTGAGAATGTTTGGAACCTAGCAGCTTGACCTCTCTGGATTGCTTTGTACGTATTATTTATAGCTTGGATCCTTTGAAGTTGTGTCTGTGTGGGTCCGACTTGTTTCTCGGTTTTCTCGCTTTTGTACG
>NC_029773.3:21972002-21973619 GCF_000817695.3 Arachis duranensis | reverse complement strand
GCTTCTGCCCGATCTTCTCCGCAGAAGACTACTATAGGTGTTCAGACTCGGTCGAAGACTATTCCGACTCCCCAGTTCCGAGCTATAAGTCAGGATCCTCCGACCTCTGGGCCTGCTACCTCTTCTCCTCCTCCGTTCTCGGGTCCTCCTCCCAAGAAGCAGAAGACCTCTCAAGAGCTTGCCGGTTTCAATGATAAGGACTTTGACGCTCTTGGTTGGGTTGAGCAGCATATTCTCCCTCAGACCTTTATTTCTACTGATGATGTTTCTATGGAGCATCATTTTCAGTATATGGCGCGGAGCTGTGTCCGGATGGCTAGTCTTCATGCCGCTATTGCCCGGGAGTTCAAGAAATCCCCTCTTGGGGTGACCAGCTCCCGACTTGAGAAGGCTCAGTCCGAGCTTGATAAGATTAGTCAACTGAAGGCTGCCAGGATTACTGAGCTGGAGGCCTCCTTGGAGAAAGAGAAAACTAAAGCTACCGCGGCTGTGGCGGCAGCGAAGACATCTGAGGAGATGGCGAAGGTGGCTACAGAGAATTATACCAAGCTATATGCTGAGCTTGTGGAGATGAAGGAGAAGTTGCAATCTGCTCGGGATGATTTTTACGAGCTGGAGGGTCACGTGGCTAAGGGTATGGATGTGATGTTTGAGAACTTGAAGGCTCAGGTCCGGGTTCTTGCTCCCGACCTGGATCTGAGCTTATTTAGTACGGATAATGTTGTCGTGGAGGGAAAGATTGTTCCTGCTCCTGCCGAGGATGAAGTTCCGATGTCCGACCCCGGGGTTCCTGTTCAGAACCCGACTTCTCCCTTGGTCAGGGATGGATCTGGTGTGGGGGTTTCGAATCGAGAGGACGTTGCCGTCGATGCTGTCCCGATTTCTATGTTTGCTCCGCAGCCTTCTGTTGACGTGGAGTCCGGGAAGGACTTTGATCCTCTGTAATCTTTTTATTCTGGTTTTGTGCCCGGCCTGTGGGCTCTTTTGTCTTTTGGATGGTTTCTGTTGAACGCTTTGAACACCTTTTGCTTTTAGCTACCTTTTAGTAACTTTTTTAGCTTATTATGCGGTATTTTTGTTCGCGTTTTGACCTTTTGTTTCCGCTTTTGTGCTTTTTAGTTGTTTTCGGATAACAACTTTTTAGCTAGCGTTTTGACTTTTTGTTTCCGCTTTTGTGCTTTTTAGTTGTTTTCGGATAACAACTTTTTAGCTAGCGTTTTGAAACTTCTTCTGATTTCGTTCTTTTCGCTTGTACTTTTTAGTTGCTTTTGTAAAGCAACTTTTTAGTAAGCGTTTTTCGAAATCTTGGTTCTTGCCGTTTTGAGGCTTCTTTCTTGGGTCCGAGCTTTTTCTCGGACATCGGGTGCTCGAGTACCTCCTTTTTGTTAGGTCCGATTTTGTCGTTGGTCGGCCCTTTTGAGTTATTTCTGCAATCTCTTTTATTTGGCTTTTTCGAGCAATTTCAGAGTTACTTTATAACTTTTCCTTTGTCGGGTCCGACTTCGTCGTTTGGTCGGCCTTTTTAAGTTATTTTTGTAACCTCTTTTTCATTTGGCTTTTCGAGCCATTTCAGAGTTACTTTATAACTTTCCCTTGGTTGGGTCCGACTTCGTCATT
>NC_029773.3:21969951-21971080 GCF_000817695.3 Arachis duranensis | reverse complement strand
ATGGTGGCTAAGGGTTCAGCTTCGATCCACTTTGTGAAGTAGTCGACCCCTATAATGAGGTATTTGACTTGCCCCGGCCCTTGTGGAAACGGGCCGAGTAGGTCGAGTCCCCATTTTGCGAAGGGCCATGGTGCGGTGATGCTGATAAGGTCTTCTGGTGGTGCTTTGTGGAAATTGGCGTGTTTTTGGCAGGGGGGCATATTTTCACAAACTCCGCTGCGTCTCTTTGCAAGGTCGGCCAGTAGAACCCGGCTCTGACTACTTTTTTGGATAGTGTCCGAGCTCCGAGATGGTTCCCACACATGCCTTCGTGGACTTCTTCGAGGACGCTCTTTGTTTCTGAGGTCGGAACGCACCTAAGGAGGGGATTTGTGAATCCTCTTCTGTATAATACACCGTGAATTAGTGTATAATTTTGGGCATCTTTTGTGAGTCTTTTAGCTCCCTTTCTTTCGGCGGGAAGAGTTCCCGACTTCAGGTAGCTGAGTATGGGGGTCATCCATCCTTGCTGTTGGTTGGATATATTCAGCGTTTCTTCCTCTCTTAGCACGGAGGGGGATTGTAAAGTTTCCTGGAGGAGACTTCTGTTGTTGCCTCCAGGCTTGGTGCTAGCAAGCTTTGAGAGGGCGTCTGCCCGGGCATTTTGCTCCCGAGGTATGTGCTGGATTTGTATTTCTGAAAAGTGGCGTAATTGTGCCTGTGTTTGATCCAGGTATTTTTTCATAGTTGGGTCTTTGGCCTGGTAGCTTCCATTTACTTGAGATGTGACGACCTGGGAGTCGCTGAAGATCGTGATTCTCTGGGCTCCGACCTCTTCGGCTAGCTTTAGACCTGCTAGTAGGGCCTCGTATTCGGCTTGGTTGTTCGAGGCCTGGAACTCGAATTTTAGGGATAGTTCTATCCGTGTTCCTTGGTCGCTTTCGAGTATAACCACGGCTCCGCTTCCTGTTTTGTTTGAGGACCCGTCGACAAACAGGTTCCATGAGAGTGGGGTTCCAGGGGTCTCAGTATATTCTGCGATGAAGTCGGCTAGGTACTGAGATTTTATGGCAGTCCGGGCTTCATAGTGGAGATCGAACTCGGACAGTTCCACCGCCCACTGTAGTATTCGTCCTGCCAGGTCTGTTTT
>NC_029773.3:21965598-21966501 GCF_000817695.3 Arachis duranensis | reverse complement strand
TGTTCCGGGGGTTACCTGAAACGTGTAGCTCGGTCGTCTGGCAAGACCCGAGGTGAGGGTGCTGTGACCCGAGCTTGATGTGCCGAGCGGCTGGTGGTTGTACCTGCAATGACACTCCGATGCTTAAGTTAGCATGGGTCCAAGCAGATATTGAGTAGAATTAGAGTATGAGTTATACCTGGGTGCTCCAGTGTATTTATAGTAGTTGGCTGTGATCTTCCCTGGATAAGATATTCTTATCTTATCTTTTGGGAGTTTTATCCCTATCTTTGTGGAACCGCCTTTCTTTAGGCCTTTCGGCCTTTAGGTTTTGGGCTTCGTTCCTTCTGATGGGCCTTCTTTAGCTTATTTGTCCGAGGTCCGACCTCAGGCGTGGGCCTTGGGATGAGGTCGGACCTTCTATGAACTTCCGAGTTGGGGGAGCTCGGTCAGGGTATGAACACGTATTTTTGGCACTCCGTAACCGATTCCTTTGCGTTGGTCCCCTTCTAAGTTATTTTTGTAATCCCCTTTCTTGGACCTTTATCAGGTTTCTTTCGAGGATTACTTTTATAACTTTGTTTTGTAGGAAACGGACTTCGTTAGGTCGATCTCTTTCTAAGTTATTTTTGTAATCCTCTTTCTTGGACATTTGTCAGGTCTCTTTCAGGGATTACTTTTATAACTATGTTTTGTAGGAAACCGACTTCGTTACGTCGATCTCTTTCAAGTTATTTTTGTAATCCTCTTTCTTGGACCTTTGTCAGGTCTCTTTCAGGGATTACTTTTATAACTATGTTTTGTAGGAAACCGACTTCGTTAGGTCGATCTCTTTCTAAGTTATTTTTGTAATCCTCTTTCTTGGACCTTTGTCAGGTCTCTTTCAGGGATTACTTTTATAACTTTGTTTTGTAGGAAACCGAT
>NC_029773.3:21919970-21965262 GCF_000817695.3 Arachis duranensis | reverse complement strand
TGTCAGGTCTCTTTCAGGGATTACTTTTATAACTTTGTTTTGTAGGAAACCGACTTCGTTAGGTCGATCTCTTTCTAAGTTTTTTTTGTAATCCTCTTTCTTGGACCTTTGTCAGGTCTCTTTCAGGGATTACTTTTATAACTTTGTTTTGTACAAAATCGACTTCGTTAGGTCGATCTCTTTTTAAGTTAAAGTAATCCTCTTTAATAGGGTTGGCCAGACCTCTTTCCAGGGTTTACTTATAACTTGGGTTGACTTGGTCCGACTTCTGAACGTCGGCCAGTCTTTAAGTTATTATTTTAGCTATCCGTAAGACCTCGTCAGGTTCTTTTTTGGATTGCTTTCGATAACTTCTTACATTATCCTGTGTTCATCTTTGCCGATTTGTAGAAAGTGGTTAGCCTCTTTAGATCGTCCTTTGGGTGAATCGTGTTTTCACCTTGATCGGACGGTTATCTTTGTCGTGATCGTGCAGTGAAATTGCTTTTCACTTTCTGCCGATCTGTTGCTTTATAATCGGACGATGAAAACTTCAGATTAATGCGTCTTGAAATCTTGTAGAATATCTAAATAAACTTTATTCAAAGAAAAGTGCGAATATATTCATGTGGAAATTTTTTCATCCTTTTAAGTCGGATAGTGTCTAGGTCTCAATCTGGTGCCTCATTAAAAAACCTTTTCAGGAAAAAGAGTGCATCCAATAATGAGATCCTTTACCTTTTCTAGCTATAGTACCTTCTTAGATTGCAGGCGTGCCATGATCTAGGAAGCTCTTGTCCATCGAGTTCGGACAGTCTGTAGTAGCCCTTCCCAAGTACCTCTATAACTCGGTGGGGTCCTTTCCAGTTCGCTGCCAGCTTTCCTTCTCCTGGTCGAGTTGTTCCAATATAATTTCGGATTAGGATAAAATCGTTCTCTGTAAAACTTCTCGGTACTACCCTTTGATTATATCTGGAAGCCATTCGTCGCTTTAGAGCTTCCTCTCTGATCCGAGCTCTTTCTTGGATTTCAGGTAGTAGGTCGAGCTCTTCCCTCTGAAGTTGGGAGTTTGCTCCCTCATTGTAATGAACTACTCTAGGCGATCTTTCCTCAATCTCTACTGGAATCATTGCCTCTATTTCGTATGCTAACCGGAAGGGGGATTCCTTTGTGGTGGAATGTGGCGTCGTTCGATACGCCCATAGGACCTGTGGAAGCTCTTCTGCCTAGGCTCCCTTTGCATCTTGTAATCTCCGTTTTAACCCGGCCAATATGACTTTGTTGGCGGCTTCGACCTGTCCATTGGCCTGTGGATCTTCGACGGAGGTGTATTGGTGCTTTATATTCAAGTCGGCTACTAGTTTTCTGAAGCCTGCATCTGTGAATTGGGTGCCATTTCTGTGGTTATTGAATATGGGACTCCGAACCTTATGACAATGTTTCTATATAGGAATTTTCGGCTTCTTTGGGCGGTAGCATTGGCTAGGGGTTCTGCCTCGATCCACTTTGTAAAATAATCTACCCCTATTATGAGAAATTTAACTTGTCCTGACCCCTGGGGAAAGGGGCCGAGAAGATCGAGTCCCCATTTTGAAAACAGCCAAGGCGAAGTTACGTTGATGAGCTCTTCTGGCGGGGCGATGTGAAAGTTGGCATGTTTCTGACATGGTGGACATATCTTTACAAATTCTGTGGCTTCTTTCTGTAATGTTGGCCAATAGAACCCTGCCCAGAGTACTTTTTTGGCGAGGGCCCGTGCTCCAAGATGATTGCCACAAATGCCGCCGTGTACTTCTTCTAACACTTCCTTTGTGTTGGAAGTCGGTACACATTTTAATAATGGTACTGAGATCCCTCTTTTGTATAAGATGTTGTTTATGATGGTGTAGTACTGTGCCTCCCTTTTTAGCCTCTTTGCCTCCTTTTCTTCTGTGGGGAGTGTTCCTATTTTGAGGTAGTTGATTATGGGGGTCATCCATCCTTGGTCCTGGTTTACTATGGCTAGGACTTCTTCTTCTTCCGAGATTGACGGGTTCTGTAACATTTCCTGGATGAGGCTTCTATTGTTGCCGCCTGGTTTGGTTCTGGCTAGTTTCGTGAGTGCGTCAGCTCAGGCATTTTGTTTGTGGGGGATGTGGCAGATCTTATATTCCCCGATTTGTCCGAGCTGTTCCTTGGTCTTATCCAAATACTTTTTCATGGTGGGATCTTTGGCTTGGTAGCTCCCTGTTATTTGTGATGTGACCACTTGTGAATCACTGTAGATGTTGAGTTTTTGAGCTCCCACCTCTTCAGCCAGCTTCAAACCAGCTAACAATGCTTCATATTCCGCCTGGTTGTTTGAGGCCGGGAACCTGAACTTGAGAGAGAGCTCGACTTGGGTTCCTTGGTTGCTCTCTATTATTACGCCTGCACCGCTTCGAGTTTTATTTGAAGAACTGTCCACATAGAGATTCCATTCTGTGACGGTTTCCAGGACATCTGTGAATTCTGCGATAAAGTCGGCCAGATACTGTGATTTGATGGCCGTCCGAGCTTCATATTGGAGGTCAAACTCTGACAGCTCAACTGCCCATTGTAGAATTCTGCCTGCTAAATTTGTTTTCTACAATATTCCTTTTAGGGGCTGGTTAGTTCGAACCTTAATGGTGTGAGCCTGGAAGTAAGGGCGGAGTCGTCGGGATGTTAAAATGAGAGTATAGGCGAATTTTTCTATTTTCTGGTAGTTCAGCTCGGATCCCTGTAGTGCTTTGCTGATGAAGTAGACGGGCTGTTGTCCATTCTCGTCTTCTCTGACTAGTGCTGAGGCTATCACCCGGCTTCCTACTGTGAGATATAATATGAGTGGTTCTCCTTCTCGTGGTCGAGATAGGATAGGTGGCCGTCCTAAGAACTTCTTAAAGTCTTGGAAGGCTTGCTCACATTCTGTTGTCCATTCGAACTGTTTTCCCTTTCTTAAAGTAGCATAGAAGGGAAGAGATCTTATCGCAGCTCCTGCTAGGAATCGGGATAGGGCGGCCAATCTCCCATTGAGTTGCTGTACTTCTTTGACACAGGTTAGGCTCTTCATGTTGAGTATGGCCTGACATTTGTCTGGATTTGCTTCAATTCCTCTTTGTGTGAGCATGAAACCTAAGAATTTGCCCGCTTCTGCTGCAAAGGTGCATTTTGCGGGATTGAGTCGCATGTTATGCTTTCTTATGGTGTCGAACACTTGGGCCAGGTCGGACAATAATGTCTCTTCACTTTGTGTTTTTATTAGCATGTCGTCCACGTAGACTTCCATGACCTTTCCGATGTGATCCGAGAAGACTTTATTCATTAGCCTTTGATAAGTAGCTCCTGCGTTCTTGAGACCGAAAGGCATCACAATGTAGCAATTGCTTTCGGTGTTAAGAATGAGGTCTTTTCTTGATCTGGTGGGTACATGGGGATTTGGTTGTACCCCGAGTAAGCGTCCATAAACGAGAGATATCTATATCCGGAGGAAGCATCTACCAGGGCGTCAATACTTGGGAGTGGGTATGGATCTTTTGGACAAGCTTTCTTGAGATCGGTGTAATCGGTGCACATTCGCCACTTCCTATTTGATTTTTTCATCAAGACGACGTTGGCTAGCCATAGTGGGTATTTGACTTCTCTTATGAATCCTGCTTCCAGAAGTGCCTGTACTTGTTCTTCCACAGCCTGGGATCGCTCTAGCCCAACTTTTCTTCGTCTCTGTTGTACCGGTCGAGATCCTGGGTAGACCGCCAACTTATGACTCATTAGCTTAGGGTCTATTCCTGGTATGTCTGTGGTTTTCCACGCGAAGAGATCAACATTATCTCGTAAGAATTGTATTATTAATTCCTTTGAATCTTCTCTTAGGATTGTGCCGATATTGGTTGTTTTTTCCGACGTATCCCCGATTTGAATTTTCTCTATCGTGCCTTCTGGTTGTGGACGAAGCTCTTCTCGTCGTTGGACTCTGCCCAGCTCGATTGTGTGGAACTCTTCTCCCCCGCCTCTTAGGTTTAGGCTTTCGTTATAACAGCGACGTGCCATCTTTTGATCTGCTTCTATCGTGGCTATTCCTTTCGTAGTGGGGAATTTCATACATAGATGTGGGGTTGAGACTATTGCGCCAAGTTGGTTGAGTGTTGTCCGACCTATGAGAGCATTGTAAGCTGAACTTACATCAACCATGATGTAGTCTATTCTAAGGGTTCTGGATTGGTTCCCTTTTCCAAAGGTTGTATGTAGTGGTATGTATCCCAGTGGTTGAACCGGGGTATCTCCTAGTCCGAACAGACTGTTTGGGTATGCTTTAAGCTCTTTTTCTTCTAAGCCGAGTTTATCGAAGGCTGTTTTGAATAAGATGTCGGCAGAACTCCCTTGGTCTATTAAGGTGCGGTGTAGATTGGCGTTTGCCAATATGATGGTGATGACCATGGGATCGTCGTGTCCTGAGATGATGCCAGAGGCGTCTTCTTTAGTGAATGTTATTGCCGGGATGTTGAGTGCTTCCTCCTTTCCCTCGACATGATATACTTCTTTGAGATATATTTTGCGAGATGATTTGGAGATCCCACCTCCTGCGAATCCGCCATGTATCATGTGGACATGTCTCTCTCGTGTCCGAGGTGATCGTTCAGTTCGTTCAGTATCTTCATCCCTTCGTCTCTTTCTTTGATCATCATCTCGGGTGGCCAGAAATCGATCTAATTTTCCTTCTCTCACCAATTTTTCTATGATATTTTTTAAGTCAAAGCATTCATTTGTGGAGTGTCCACGGACTCGATGGTATTCACAATATTCCTTCCGGTTTCCTCCTCCCTTTTTGCCTTTGAGTGGCCGTGCTGGGGGGATTTTTTCTGTATGGCAGACTTCTTTGTATATCTCGACCAGGGATGCCCTGAGAGGAGTATAATTATGGTATTTTTTTATTTTCTCCCCTTGTCGATCTTCTTTTCCCTTGGATTCCTTGTCTTTGTCTCGGTAGGAGGTCCCCGGTTTTGAGGTCTCTCCTAACCGAGCGTTTTCTTCCATGTTTATCTATTTTTCTGCTCGTTCCTGTACTTCGTCTAAGGAGGTCGGGTACTTTTTTGATATAGACTGACTAAAAGGTCCCTCTCGTAGGCCGTTGATGAGTCCTATGATGGCGGCTTCTGTTGGTAAACTTTGTATGTCCATGCACGTTTTGTTGAATCTTTCCATGTAGTTGCGGAGGCTCTCCCGATCCCCTTGTTTGATCCCTAGTAAGCTGGGGGCGTGCTTGGCCTTATCTTTCTGAATGGAGAATCTGGCTAGGAATTTTTTAGCAATGTCATCAAAGCTTGAGATGGACTTTGGTGGTAGGTTGTCGAACCATCGGATTGCTGTCTTTGTGAGAGTTGTTGGAAAAGCTTTACAGCGAACAGCATCTGGGGCGTCGGTAAGGTACATTCTGCTTCTGAAGTTGCTGAGGTGGTGGTTGGGGTCCGTGGTATCATCATATAGAGTTATATCCGGGAGTTTGAAGTCTTTTGGAATTTTGGTTTTCATGATTTCCCTGGTGAACGGGTCTTGCTCTTTGCAAGAATTTTCTTCAGGATTGGCCCGGGGGGATTTTAATTTAAGATCGGCCTCCAATTGCTGTAGTTTTTCTTCCAATTCTCGACGTCGCCGCACCTCTCTTTGTAGATCTTTTCTGATTTCTCGTTGTTGTTGGGTTTCCTTTTGAAGTTATTTTAGGTGATCTAGGAGCGCTTCTATTGCCCCGGAATTTGGTGAGTCTTTGTCCTTGTTGGTTTTTGGGGTATCTTGTAGCGTGACATCCGCATTCTTGTGCGGTGTTCTATCTTCCAGAACTGAATCGTGGTCGTTGTCATGGTCGTCCGCCATGGTGATGGGATGACTTCCAGGTTCCCCGGCAATGGCGCCAATGTTTCGAGGGTTACCTGAAACTGTAGGTCGATCTCGGTCGAGATCTTCTGTGTTGGTCGGAGCCGACGTGTCCGGCAAGTGTATAGCGACCGGAGCTGGTGTGTCCGACTCGTGGGACTGAAAGTGCTGCTGATCCTTCATCCCCGGAGGGTGGGGGGTACCTGCAAGGGACTCCGATGCTTAAGTTAGCAAGGGTATTAAGCAGGTATTGAGTAGAATCAGAGTATGAGTTATACATGGGTGCTCCAGTTATTTATAATGGTGTGCAGTGACCTTTTTGGATAAGATAAGTTAGTTATCTTATCTTATCTTATCTTTTGAGTGAGGTCATCTTATCTTCAAGGGAACTGCCCTTCTCTTGTAGGCTTGGGCTGCCTTAGGATCTGGGGCGCGTTCCTCTATTTGGGCCCTTTGTTTGGGCTTTCTCGTGTCTTGGCCGAGCTCTTTGAGAAGAGGTCGGATTGATCTGACCTGAAGAGGTCGGTCGCTTTATCTATAGAACATCCCGGGTCGGGTAGCTCGACCCAGGGTATGAACACCTTATCAAGAGAAGACCTCATTCTTGACCCCAAAAGCAAATTATTGTTACGTCGTCATGCCATTCAAACTCAAAAACGCAGGAGCTACTTATCAAAGATTAATGAACAAAGTCTTCGCAGGCCACATCGGGAAACTCATGGAGGTATATGTGGACGACATGTTGGTGAAAACACAGTGAGAAATCATTACTGGCCAACCTCACCAAAGTGTTTAACACCATAAGAGAGGACGGCATACGACTTAATCCCGCAAAATGCACCTTCGCAGTAGAAGCGGGCAAATTCTTGGGTTTCATGTTAACACAACGAGGAATTAAAGCAAACCCGGACAAGTTCCGGGCCATACTCGACATGAAAAGCCCGACCTGTGTCAAAGAAGTGCAACAGCTCAACGGGCGACTGGCAGCATTGTCCAGATTTCTAGCCGGATTAGCCATAAGGTCTCTCCCCTTCTACGGCATACTAAGGAAAGGAAAGAAATTCAAGTGGACAACATAGTGCGATCAAGATTTCCAAGATTTCAAAAGATTCGTGGGACAACCGCCAATTTTTACCCAACCAGTGCAAGGAGAAGCACTCATATTATACCTTGCAATAGGAAGTCGAGCAGTAGCCTCATCACTAGTCAGAGAGGACGAAAGGGGGGCAACAACCCATCTACTTCATCAGCAAAATCCTACAAGGGGCCGAACTAAACTATCAAAAGATAGAAAAGTTTGCCTACGCCCTCATACTAACTTCTCGACGACTTCGCACCTATTTTCAAACACACACCATCAAGGTTCGAACTAACTAACCCATAAAAGGCATTCTACAGAAAACAGACTTAGCCAGAAGAATTCTACAATGGGTGGTCGAGCTATCTGAGTTCGATATTCAATATGAAACGCGGATGGCCATCAAGTTCCAATATTTGGCTGACTTCATTGCTGAGTACACCAACACTCTGGGAACTCCTACCAATTGGAATCTCTATGTAGACGGCTCCTCAAACAAAATGGGAAGGGGTGTAGGTGTGATAATAGAAAGAAATCAGGGAACCCAACTCGAACTCTCCCACAAATTCGGGTTCCCTGCTTCCAACAACCAGGCTGAATACGAAGCACTACTAGCTGGTTTGAAGCTGGCTGAGGAGGTTAGAGCTCAAAAGCTTATCATTTTTAGCGACTCACAAGTAATCACCTCACAAATAGCGGGAAGTTACCAAGCTAAGGACTCTACTATGAAAAAGTACCTGGACAAAACCAGGGAACAACTTAGACAACTAAAGGAATATTAGGTCCGCCATATACCTCGGGACCTCGGGAGCAGAATGCCTGAGCTGACGCACTTTTAAAATTAGCCAGCACCAAACCAGGAGGCAACAATAGAAGCCTCATCCAAGAAATACTGCAGAGCCCATCAATTGCGGAGGAAAAAAAGGTCTTAGCCATATTATGTCAAGATCAAGGATGGATAACTCCCATAATCAGCTACCTAAAATCAGAGATACTCCCTACAGATAAGAAGGAGGCAAAGAGGTTAAAGTGGGAGGCACAATACTACACCATCATAAACAACATCCTATACAGGAAAGGGATCTCAATCCCTCTATTGAAATGTGAACTAACCACTAACACGAAAAAAGTTTTAGAAGAAGTACATAGCGACATCTGTGGCAATCATCTCGGAGCACGAGCTCTTGCCAAGAAAGTACTCCGAGCCGGATTCTTTTGGCCGACTTTGCAAAAGGAAGCCACTGAGTTTGTTAAGACATGTCCATGATGTCAAAAACATGCCAACTTCCACAGTGCCCCACCAGAGGAACTCATTAGCATAACATCACCTTAGCCATTTGCAAAGTGGAGACTCGACCTCCTCGGGCCCTTTCCCCAAGGATCGGGACAGGTCAAATTCCTCATTGTAGGGGTAGATTATTTCACAAAATGGATTGAGGCAAAACTCCTAGCCAACACCACAGCGCAAAGAAGTTGGAAATTCCTATATAGGAACATTATCACATGGTTTGGGGTTCCTTACTCCATCATCACAGACAATGGCACTCAATTCACAAATGCAGGCTTTAGAAAGTTAGTAGCCGACTTGAAAATAAAGCACCAATTCACATCTGTAGAACACCCATAGGCTAATGGACAAGCAGAAGCTGCGAATAAAGTCATACTACCCTGGTTAAAATGGAGGCTACAAGACGCAAAGGGAGCTTGGGCTGAAGAGCTCCCACAAGTCTTATAGGCATATCGGACAACCCCACATTCCACCACAAAGGAATTGCCATTCCGATTGGCTTATGGAATTGAGGAAATGATACTGGAAGAAGTCGAAGCAGGATATCCCAGAACGATCCTCTACAGCGATGAAGCCAACTCCCAACTTCAAAAGGAAGAGCTCGACCTACTTCCGGAAATCCGATAAAGATCTTGGATCAGAGAAGAAGCGTTAAAATGTCACATGGCCTCAAGGTACAATCGAAAGATAGTGTAGCAAAGCTTCGCCAATAATGATCTCATCCTAATCCAAAATGATATCGGAACAAGTTGACCTGGAGAGAGAAAGCTAGCAGCTAACTGGAAAGGACCCTACCGAGTCACAGAGGTACTGGGAAAAAGCTACTACAAAGTGTCCGAACTCGAAGGGCAAGAGCTACCAAGGTCTTGGCACGCTTGTAACTTAAGAAGGTATTATAGTTAAAGGTAATAAAAAGATCTTAGGTCAGAAGTGCACTCTTTTTCCTTGAAAAGGTTTTTTAACGAGGCATCAAGACAAGATCTGCAAAATTACTTGACCTAAAAAGGGTAAACACCCACATGTATATATTTGCATATTTTCTATTTCAAATAAAGTTTTTTCAGATTTTCCACAATCTCTCTTTATCAAGACGCATTAATCTGAATCTGTAAAATTCATCGCCTGATTATAAAGCTACAGATCGGCAAAAGTGAAAACCAAACTCACTGCTTGACAAGGTCGACAAAATGAAAAACCGAATTCATCCAAAGTCAGCCAAGCAAAATGATGGACTTGCAAATTTCTATAAAATCGGCAAGATGAAAAGCGATAAAACAGAATAATGCAAGACGTTATCAAAAGTGATCCATAGGAAAAGACCTGACGAGGTCTTAACAAAAATGGGTTGCTAGAAATAACTTAAAGACGGACCGACATAAAGAAGTCAGACCAGTCAAACAGCAAAGTTATAAAAAGTAAATCCATAGAAAAGAGGCTTGGCCAGCTCTAAAAATGGATTACTAGAAATAACTTAGAAGGGACCGAGATGAAGAAGTCGGCCCAAGAAAGCTACAAAGTTATAAAAAGTAATCCATAAAATGAGATCCAGCAACGTCCAACTAAAAATAGATTACTAATAATAACTCGAGAAGGACCGATATGAAAGAAATCGGACCAAACAGATTAAAGCAACAGAGTTATAAAAAGTAAATCCATAAAAAGAGACCTGGCAATGTCCAATTAAAAATGGATTACAAGAAATAACTCGAGAAGGTTTGACAAGAGAAGTCGACCAGCAGCAGGCGTGAGCTAGAAGGGACACAGCTCAACCAAAAGAAAGCCACGACCTCACTCACAGGTATTCTATGAGAATACTAAAAAGAATAGTCGAACAAGGCTAGCCTCAAAAGTCACTTCAACCAAAGCTGGAAAATAAAAACCAGGCAATCAAAAAGAGGTCGGATAGTAGAAAGCTCCAACACTCTTAAGATTCCTGGAAAAGTTCCAAAAGCTGCATACAAGCATATCACAAAAGAAACAAAGCTACTATGATAAAAGACTCAAGAGGCCACCTAAAAGTCGACCTCAAGAGCTTAGGAAACTACTTTGTTTTTCTAAATATATTTGCTAAAGAAAAGCAACCAAAATATCCAAGCCAAACAAACCACAAATTACAGAAATCAGGGTTCAAAATCCCACAGACCGGGCTGTACAAAATACATCAAAGAAAGTTCATCAAGGGTTTAAATTCTCCTCGATAGCAACATCCTGAGTCGATGGGGGAAGTACGATCCTCATAGGAATTGCATCTACAGTTCCATCATCTTGATTCAAGATTTGGACATCAGGGTCGGACTCGGGCTGGCGGACCTCGGGGGCTGGAATAGAAGAAGTCGGGACAGCAGAAGCTTTGGCTGATGGCACAGGAGGAGGATCTACATCATCATCATCATCATCATCCGGGGTAGGGACCATTTTCCCATCTTCCACAACATTATCCAAACTAAAGAATGTCAGGTTGAGCTCAGGCACAAGAACTCAGACTTGAGCCTTCAAATTTTCATAGGCTGCGATCACACTGCCTATGAGATGGCCCTGGAGCTCGGTATAATCAGACCAAGCAGATTCTAACCTCTCCCTAAGCTCTATCATCTCACTATAAGTCCGGACATAGCTATCTTTATGCTTCTGCGCCATCCCCTCAGCTAGATTCGCAGAAGCCACCGCAGTAGTAGCCTGAGTCTTCTCACCTTCCAACTCCTGCTCCAGCTTGGCCACCTTTTTTCTCAAACTCCTCCTTCAACCCCTTGATCCCATCATACTCCGACTTGGCCTCCTCCATCTTAATACTATTTCAAGTGATAAAATCCAAATGACGACGAATGGAAATATCATCCGTGAGCACGACGCCATAAGGAGCAATTTGATGATCAACAAACCCTACGGTATCAAAGTCGGGGGCATCAAGGTTAAAGGGCTCAACAGTCTTTTGTTTTTTTGGTGGAGGACCAGAAGTATGAGAGGAAATAGCAGCAGAACTCCGAGGAGGATCACCTAAATGAACCGGAGGATTAGGGACAACTTTTCTCGGCCCAGATGTGTCCAAAGAGGGTTTCTTAGGAGGGACCTGAGAAGATCCTTCCCCCACAGCTTTGGCCGAAATGTTCAGAGCGGCCGTAGCTTTCCTCGTCTTTTTAAAGGCCTTCATGGAGTCATTGTTCTTTACCATCTCTGAAAAACACAGCAAAAACCATGTTACAAAAATGGAAAGAAAAGAAACGAAATAAAAAACAAAGCAAAACAGAAAGGAAGTCGGTCACTACCAAGCTCAGCTCGGAGAAGAGATGGATCCCCTAAAAACTTCTTAGTATCAAAATGTGGAGGCTCCCCCCAGTTCTCCTCCAATACATGTACTAGAGCCTGCTCAACCTCATCCAACATCTCCCAGGTATATCTGGACACAACTATATTCTTTTGCCAATCCAAAGGAAAGGCGAGCTCGCCATTTTCATCCAGAAAAAAGGGCCGAGCTCCTTCAACAGCTCGGACCTTGAAAAAATAGTTCTTGAAATCCCTAAAAGATTTATCATACATGGAGAAAACTTTCTTTCCCTGGGCAGCTCGGAAAGATACCCAAGAAGCCTTCTTCTTAGCCACCCCAGGTTTAGTCAAAACAAAGAGATAAAGGAAGAGGGTTTGAGAGTGTCTAACACCCAATTCTTCACACAACAATTGAATGATTTTAATGAAGCCCCATGAATTCGGGTGAAGTTGGGATGGAGATACATTGCACGACAACAATAAATTGGTCTGAAAAGAAGTAAAATGAAAGGTAATGTTCAATTGACTGAAAAAATAGTCATAGGCATAAAAGAAGGGACGCTCCCCCTGGACTGAGGTCGGGAAACACACCCTCTCATCAGAATCAGGCATAAAAGAAGGGACGTTCCTTCTCATTTGGAACGTGCGAGGGTTTTTAATGCCCCATTAACTCCTTAATGCTTCGTTTCTTTCACCTCCCGCTTTCATTTTTGAATTACTTTCTCTTTGTTTCGCTCTAACTTCGCCTATTTCTATCTTATTCTTTCGTTTCATTTTGACTTGCCTTGTGTTTTTCGTGCTTCTCTTCTGTGACGCCTTTGGTGTTTGTTGGTGCATCCTTGCCTGAAAGGTGGTTTCAGATTTCGTCCCTTTCAACTTTTTTCGGTGCTTTCCTCTTTTTCAGGTTGGTTCTTCTTTCCTATTTCTTTACTTCTTTCGTTGTTCTATTCTTTGAAAGTGCTGTTTGGTCATGAAAGCTTTGATCTTGCTTGCATTTGTGTTGGAAAGTTTGAATCTTTTCTCTATTTTTGTTGCTTCTGATTGCTGCCATAATGTGTGCTCTGAGAGTCTCTTCATTGAATCTTGTCGATTTTCTTGATAGGTGACGCATTTAGGGTTTTGCATGTAGCTACCGTTTCTGCTTGTATCTTCGGTTTTGTTGCTTTTTGGAATGATGAGTTTGCTTGATTCTTAAAAAAGCTTGCTTTTTGGCATCCATTTGACACAAAATATTTCTCTTTGTAGAAAGGTGATTTGGATAGTTTTTCTGGTTTACGAAAGTTCTTTTCAGGGTGTCGCTTTGTTTTGAGGAGAAGGTTATTCTCTTTGCTGGGAGACGTCTGATCGTGGGCTGTAGTTCGTACTCTGTTACTGCCTCCAAAGGATGCCCTAGGACTTTGGGTTGTGTCCTGGGGTTTCCTTTTTGTTTTTTCTGATATTCTGTATGCTGTAGTTTTGAATTTGTATGCATTTTTGTCTGAGCTATTCTTCCTCACTTTCCCCGAGCTGTTTGATTAGTAACCCCCCTTTTTTCTTTTTGTAGGAATAGTTGATCCATGTCTTCCCGTAAGAATATTATCGAGACATCCTCCCAAATTCTTGCTGGCATGGCCGACTGGGTGGACTTTATGGTTCTTTTATGTATTTCGCTGATTGACTCTGAATTTTGTGAGCAACTTAGAAAATTCCATAGGATTTGTAGTAATGGTAGTGATGAGAAGAACTATGAGCTTGTGTCCCCGACTTCTGAAGAGAGAGTTTGTTTTTCTACTTGGGCTGTTGGAGATCGCCCTTTTTTCTATGCGTATGACTTCTTTTTTAGTCAGATGAATATTACCCTTTCTTTTACTCCTTTTGAGACCAACCTATTGTGGTCTTGTAATGTGCATCCATCCCAACTCCATCCTAATTCCTGGAGTTTCATAAAAATCTTCCAACTGTTGTGTCATGAATTGGGTGTCCAACCTTCCTAATCCCTCTTCTTTTACCTCTTTGTTCTGACAAAGCCTGGTGTGTGGTTAAGAAGAAGGCCACCTGGGTTTCCTTCCGAGCTTCCCAGGGAAAAAAGGTTTTTTCCATGTATGATGAATCCTTCCGTGATTTTAAGAACTATTTTTTAAGGTCCGAGCTGTTGAAGGAGCTCATCCCTTTTTTCTGGATAAGAATGATAAACTTGCTTTTCCTTTGGAGTGGCAACAAAATGTAGTGGTATCTAGATATTCCTGGGAGATGTTGGATGAGGTCGAACAAGCCCTTGTAACTGTGTTGGAAGAGAACTGGGGGCAACCTCCCCATCTCGATACCAAGAAATTTCTAGGAGATCCTTCACTTCTCCGAGCTGAGCTGGGTAGTGGTCAACTTCTTTTGTATCTGTTGTGTTGCTCTATTTTGTTGAGTTTGTCTCTTTTCTTTTCGATTTATAACTTGGTTTTTTTTGTTGCCTTTTTTCAGAGATGGTTAAAAATAATGATGCTATGAAGGTATTTAAGAAGGCGAAGAAGGCAACTGTGGCCCTAAACCTCTCGGCCAAGGTTCCTGAGGAGGGGTCGTCTAGGGCTTCTTTGAAGTGGTCGACCTCGGACGCTTCTGGTCCCAGAAAGATCATCCCAACTCCTAACATCCGACTGGCCTCCTCTGTTCCTCCTCTGCCGTCTTCCAGTGCTGCCTTCCCGTCTGTTGCCGGCCCTTCTCCTAAAAAGCCGAGAACTGCTGAGCCCTTTAATTTGGATGCCCCTAATTTCGACGCCGTGGGATTTGTTGACCAAAAAATTTCTCCTTACGGTATTATGCCTATGGATGATGTATCCATCCTTCACCATCTGGAATTCATTACCCGAAATAGTGTGAGAATGGCGCACATGGGAGCGGCCTTGTTCCGGACTGATTAGGATGTTCCTGTTCATGCTACTAAGGCTTTTATGGAGGAGGTCAAGTCGGAGTATGATAGGATCAAGGGGTTGAAGGAGGAGCTCGAAAAAAAGGTGGCGAAACTAGAGAAAGAATTGGAGGGTGAAAAAGTTCGGGCTATAGTGGCTAAGGCCCTGGCGGATCTATCTGAGGAGATGGCCCAGAAGCACAAGGATAGCTATGTTCAGACCTATAGAGAGATGGTAGAGTTTCGGAAGAGTTTGGACTCTGCCCGAGCTAACTATGCCGAGCTCCAGGGTCATCTTGTAGGTAGTGTGAATGCTGCTTATGAGAATCTGAAGGATCAGGTCCGAGTTCTTGCTCCCGAGCTTGACCTTACCCTTTTTAGTTTGGACAACATTGTAAAAGATGGTAAGATTGTTCCTGATGACCCTGATGATGATGATGATGTCGTCCCTCCTCCGGTTACTTTTGCCAAAGCCTCTATTGTCCTGCCTTCCTCAACTCCGGCAGTTGAAGCCAGTCAGCCGAAATCTAATCCAAACATCCAAATTTTGAACCGGGATGACGGGAGAGTGGACGCAGTTCCCCTTCAGACTCGCCCTCCTTCTCCCCGAGATGCTGCTACTGGGAAGTCTTTGGATCCTCTATAATTTCTCTGATGTATTTGTGTATAGCCCGGTCTTTGTGGACTTTTGAACTCTTTATTTTTGTAAGTTTGTGATCTTTGGCTTCGGATACTCCAGTTGCTATTTTAGCAACTTTGTTTTGAAAAAAAATAGTTTCTCTTGCTCTTGGGGTCGGCTTCAAGCGGCCTCTTGAGTCTTGTTTTATGGTAACTGCCTTGTTTCTTTGTGATATGCTTGCCTGCAGCTTTCTTTAGCACTTTTTGGGAATCTTCAAAGTGTTTATTGTCTGACCTCTTTTGATTGCCTTTGTGCTTTGTTTATTTCCTGCCTTAGTTGAAGTGTCCTTTTTAAGGCTAGTTGTTTGTTTGAGTATTCTTTGATAGAATACTTTGTAAATTGATTTTGGCAAGGTCGTGGTCTTTCGGGTCGAGTTGTCTCCCTTTTGACACGCGCCTTCTGTTGGTTGATTCTCTTAGTTGATCTTTTCTTGAGTTATTTCTAGTAATCCCTTGGGTTTAATTTTTATAACTCTGTCGCTTTTGGTCGCCTTAGGCTGACTTCTTCATGTCGGTCTGCCCCAAGTTATTTTGAGTAATCCATTTTATTTGGACCTTGTCCGGTCTCTTTTTTATGGATTTACTTTGTATAACTTTTGTAGCTTTCTGGGCCGACTTCATCGTATCAGTCCCTTCGAAGTTATTTCTAGTAATCCATTTTATTTGGACCTTGTCATGTCTCTTTTTACAGATTACTTTTTATAACTTTTTGTAGCTTTAGTCCGACTTCTTCATGTCAGTCCCTTTGTAAGTTATTTCTAGTAATCCACTTTTTAGGGCTAGCCAGGCCTCTTTTTAGGGATTATTTTTATAACTTTTTGTAGCTTTGATCTGGTCTGACTTCTTTTGCGTCGGTCCATTCCAAGTTATTTCTTAGCAATCCATTTTTGTTTCAGACCTCGTCAGGCCTCTATTCATGGATTGCTTTTTATAACTTCTTGCATTATTCTATTTTTATTACTTTTCATCTTTGCCGATTTTGTAGAGTTTGATCCTCACTTGGTCAATCTTTGATGAATTCGGTTTTCATTCTTTGTCGATCACATCGGGCAGTGAATTTGGTTTTCACTTTTGCCGATTTGTAGCTTTATAATCGGGCGATGAATTTTACGTTTTCAAAATAATGTGTCTTGATAAAGAGATTTTGTAGAAAATCTAAAAAACTTTATTCAAAATAGATAATATGCAAAATATATACATGTGGGTGCTTACCTTAGGTAATTTTGTAGATCTTGGCTTGGTGCCTCATTAAAAAACCTTTTTTAGGAAAAAGAGAGCACCTTTGTCCTAAGATCTTTTATTACCTTTTAACTATAATACCTTCTTAGGTTGCAGGCGTGCCATGATCTCGGTAGCTCTCGGCCCTCGAGTTCGGACACTTTGTAGTAATCGTTTCCCAATTCCTCTATGATTCGGTAGGGTCCTTTCTAATTAGCTGCTAGCTTTCCCTCTCCGGGTCGACTTGTTCTGGTATCATTTCGGATTAGAATGAGGCCATTGTTGGCGAATCTTTGCTGTACTACCTTTTGATTGTATCTTTAGGCCATGCGGCGTTTTAGTGCTTCTTCTCTGATCCGAGCTCTTTCTCAGACTTCTGAGAGTAGGTCTAGCTCTTCCCTTTGGAGTCGGGAGTTAGCTTCTTTATTGTAGAGGATCATTCTGGGATATCCTTCTTTAACTTCTACCTGTATCATAGCCTCCATTCCATAAACCAATCGGAATGGTGATTCCTTTGTGGTGGAGTGTGGAGTTGTCCGATATGCCCATAGGACTTGTGGGAGCTCTTCGGCCCAAGCTCCCTTTGTGTCTTGCAGCCTCCATTTTAACCCTGCTAGTATGACTTTATTGGCAGCTTCTACTTGTCCATTAGCCTGCAGGTGTTCCACGGATGTGAATTGGTGCTTTATCTTCAAGTCGGCTACCAATTTTCTAAAGCTTGCGTCTGTGAATTAAGTGCCATTGTCTGTGGTAATGGAGTAAGGAACCCCAAACCTCGTGATAATATTCCCATATAGGAATTTTTGACTTCTTTGGGCCGTGGCATTGGCTAAGGGCTCTGCCTCTATCCATTTTGTGAAATAATCTACCCCTACAATAAGGAACTTAACCTGTCCTGACCCTTGGGGGAAGGGCCCGAGAAGGTCGAGTCCCCAATTTGCAAATGGCCAAGGAGATGTTACGCTGATGAGCTCCTCTGGTAGGGTGACATGAAAGTTAGCATGTTTCTGACATGGTGGGCACTTCTTAACGTACTCGGTGGCTTCTTTTTGCAAAGTCGGCCAAAAGAATCCGGCTCGGATTACTTTTTTAGCAAGGGCTCGTGCTTCGAGATGGTTCCCACAGGCGCCATTGTGTATCTCTTCCAATACCTCTTTGGTGGTAGAGGTCGGTACACATTTTAGTATAGGTGTCGAAATTCCTCTTTTGTATAGAATGTTATTTATGATGGTGTAATACTGCACCTCCCGTTTTAACCTCTTTACATCCTGCTTATCTGTAGGGAGTATCTCTGATTTGAGGTAGTTAATTATGGGAGTCATCCATCCTTGATCTTGGCCTGATGTGGCTAAGATTTTATCTTATTCTGAGATTGACGGGTTCTGCAGTACTTCCTAGATGAGGCTCCTATTATTGCCCCCTGGTTTGGTGCTGGCTAATTTTGAGAGTGTGTCAGCTCGAGCGTTCTGTTCCCGAGGTATATGTTGGATCTTATATTCCTGGAATTGCCCGAGTTGTTCCCTGGTTTTGTCCAGGTACTTTTTCATAGCCGGATCTTTGGCTTGGTAAGTCCCTGCTATTTGCGATGTGACAACCTGTGAGTCGCTAAAGATGATAAGTTTCTGGGCTCTGACTTCTTTAGCCAGCTTCAAACCAGCCAATAGTGCCTCATACTCAGCCTGGTTATTGGAAGTAGGGAACTCAAACTTTAGTGAGAGTTCGATTTGGGTTCCTGATTACTTTCTACTATCACGCCTGCTCCGCTCCCGGTTTTATTGGAAGATCTGTCCACGTAAAGATTCCACTTTGTAGGAATTTCTGGGGTGTCAGTGTACTCTGCAATGAAGTCGGTCAGATACTGTGATTTGATCACTGTTCGAGCTTCATATTAGAGGTCAAATTCGGACAACTCGACTGCCCATTGTAAGATTTTCCCTGCTAAATCTGTTTTCTGCAGAATGCCTGGGCTGATTGGTCCGAACCTTGATGGTGTGAACCTAGAAGTATGGACGAAGTCGTCGAGAGGTTAATATAAAAGCGTAGGCGAATTTCTCTATCTTTTGATAGTTTAGTTTGGACCCTTGTAGCGCTTTGCTGATGAAGTACATAGGTTGCTGTCCACTTTCGTCCTCTCGGACTAGTGCTGAGGCTACTGCCCGGCTTCCTACTGCTAGGTATAATATGAGTGCTTCTTCTTCTCGAGGTCGAGTAAGAACGGGTGGTTGTCCCAGGAATCTTCTGAAATCCTGGAAAGCTAGCTCGCACTCTGATGTCCATTCGAACTTCTTTCCCTTCCTTAGCGTAGCGTAGAAGGGGAGAGATCTTATGGCTAATCCAGCTAGAAATCTAGACAAGGCTGCCAATTGCCCGTTGAGTTGTTGCACTTCTTTGACACAGGTCGGGCTTTTCATGTTGAGTATGGCCTGGCATTTGCCCAGGTTTACTTCGATTCCTCTTTGTGTGAGCATAAATCCTAAGAATTTGCCAGCTTCTACTGCGAAGGTGCATTTCGCAGGGTTAAGTCGCATGCCATGCTTTCTTATAGTATTGAATACTTGGGCGAGGTTGGACAGTAATAATTCCTCGCGTTGTGTCTTTACCAACATATCGTCCACATATACCTTCATTAGTTTTCCAATGTGATCTCCAAAGACTTTATTCATTAACCTTTGGTAGGTAGCTCATGCGTTCTTGAGTCCGAATGGCATGACGACGTAGCAATAATTTGCTTTGGGTGTTAAGAATGAGGTTTTTTCTTGATCAGGTGGGTACATCGGGATTTGATTGTATCCTAAATAGGCGTCCATAAATGAGAGGTACTTGTATCTGGAGGAGGCGTCCACTAGAGTGTCGATGTTTGGGAGTGGATAAGGATCTTTTGGGCAAGCTTTGTTGAGGTTGGTGTAATCAGTGCACATCCGCCACTTCCCATTTGACTTTTTCACCGAGACAACATTGCCTAACCATAGTGGGTACTTGACTTCCCTAATGAATCCTGCCTCTAGTAGAGCTTGTACCTGTTCTTCCATAGCTTGGGATCTTTCTGGTCCGAGCATTCTACACCTATGCTATACTGGCTGAGATCCTGGATATACTGCCAGCTTGTGGCACATTAGCTTGGGGTCTATGCCCGGCATGTCTGCGGCCTTCCATGTGAAAAGGTCGTTATTATCTTTTAAGAACTGTATGAAGGACTTTTTTACTTCTCCCTTTAGGATTGCGCCGATATTGGTCGTTTTATCTGGGACATCTCCGATCTGGACTTTTTCGGTCTTGCCTTCAGGCTGTGGACGGAGTTCTTCCCGACCTCAAATTCTCCCGAGTTCAATGGTGTGGATTTCTTCTCCTTTGTCTCGAAGGTTCAGACTTTCATTGTAACAGCGACGAGCTATTTTCTGGTCTCCTTTTATCGTAGCGATCCTTTCTATAGTTAGGAACTTCATGCATAGATGTGGAGTTGAGACTACTGCCCCGAGCTAATTTAGCGTTGTCTGACCTATTAAGCATTGTAGGCTGAGCTGACATCAACCACAATGTAGTCTATGTTGAGTGTCCTTGACCGGTTTCCTTTTCCAAAGTTTGTGTGTAGCGAGATGTATCCAAGTGGTTGGATTGGAGTGTCTCCTAATCCCAATAAGCTATTCGGATATGCTCGGAGCTCTTTTTCTTCCAGGCCGAGTTTGTCGAAGGCGATTTTGAATAAGATGTCAGCTGAGCCTCCTTGGTCCACCAGTGTGCGGTGGAGGTTAGCGTTGGCCAATATAATAGTGATGACCATGGGATCGTCATGTCCCGAGATGACGCCAGCTGCGCCCTCTTTAGTGAAAGTAATAGTAGGGAGGTCGGATGCTCCTTCTCCTCCCTCGACGTGATACACTTCTTTGAGGTGTCTTTTGTGAGATGATCTGGAGATTCCTCCTCCCACAAATCCTCTATGTATCATGTGAACATGTCTCTCTGGGGTATGAGATGGTCATTCTGTTTGCCCGCCCTCTTCATCTCTTCGTCTTTTTCTGTGCTCATCTGTCTTACTGGCTAGGTACTGATCAAGTCTCCCTTCTCTTACCAATTTCTCTATGATATTCTTCAAGTCGAAGCACTCATTGGTGGGATGTCCATAGATTCGATGGTATTCGCAGTATTCCATCCGATTTCCTCCTCCCTTTTTGCTTTTAAGTGGGCGAGGTGGTGGAATTTTTTCAGTGTGGCATACTTCTCGGTATACTTCTACGAGAGATACCCGGAGAGGGGTGTAGTTGTGGTATTTCTTGATCTTCTCTCCATGCTGATCTTCTTTTTTTTTGGACTATTTATCCTTATCTCAGAAGGAGTAAAAGGATCTGGATTTTGAGGTCTCTCCTAGTCGAGAGGTTTCCTCCATGTTGATGTATTTTTTGCTCGTTCTTGTACTTCATTCAGGGATGTAGGATGTTTCTTTGATATGGAATAACTGAAAGGTCCCTCTCGTAGACCATTGATGAGACCTATGATGGCTGCTTCGGTTGGCAGACTTTGTACGTCCAAACATGCTTTATTGAATCTTTCCATGTAGCTGCGAAGACTTTCCCGATCTCCTTGCTTGATCCCTAATAAGCTTGGGGCGTGCTTGGCTTTGTCCTTCTGGATAGAAAACCTAGCAAGGAACTTTCCCGCTAAGCCGTCAAAGCTTGAGATGGACCTCGGGGGTAGGTTGTCGAACCACTTAATTGCCGTTTTAGCTAAGGTAGTTGGGAAGGCTTTGCACCGGATTGCATCCGAGGCATCGGTGAGATACATTCTGCTTCTGAAATTACTGAGATGATGGCTTGGATCTGATGTGCCGTCGTATGGGGTCATGTCTGGGGCTTTGAAGTCCTTTGGGACTTTGGCTTTCATAATTTCTTTGGTGAATGGGTCTTGATCCTTGTGGGGATTATCCTTGTGATTGGATCGAGTAGTCTTTTTTAGATCTGCTTCAAGCTGTAATAGTTTGTCTTTCAACTCTTTGCGTCGCCTAGTTTCCCTTCTGAGGTCCTTCTCGGCTTCTCGTTGATACTTGGCCTCCTTTTCGAGTTGTTTGAGACGTTCTTGTTAAGCCTGAAGTGCCTCTAGGATTTCTACATTTGTTGGGCTCTTATCCTTATATTGTTGAGGAGTATCCTTTGGTATGGCATCTGCATTCTTGTGCGGCGTCCTGTCCTCTAGATCAGAGTCGTGCTCGTTGTTAAGGTTGTCTACCATGATGATGGGATGACTTCCAGGTTCCCCGGCAACAGCGCCAATGTTCCGAGGGTTACCTGAAACTGTAGGTCGATCTCGGATGAGATCTTCTGTATTGGTCGGAGTTGTTGTGTCCGACTTGTTGGACTTGGTGGTTGTGCTGATCCTTCATCACCGGAGGGTGGGGGTACTTGCAAGGGACTCCGATGCTTAAGTTAGCAAGGGTATTAAGCAGGTTTTTAGCAGAATCAGAGTATGAGTTATACCTGGGTGCTCCAGTGTATTTATAATAGTGTGGAATGATCTTTCTGGAGATATGATAGTTATCTTATCTTATCTTTGAGTGAAGTCATCTTATCTTCAGAGGAACCGCCCTTATCTCTATAGGCTTGGGCCGACCTTTGGATTTGGGTCGTGTTCCTCTGTTTGGGCCCTTTTGGGGCTCTCCTGGTGATTTGACCGAGCTCTTGGAGAAGAGGTCGGCTAGTTCGGACCTGAAGAGGTCGGTTGGTTTGTTGTCGATCGCCTCTGGTCGGACATCTCGACCCAGGGTATGAACACTAATCAAAACAACTCGGGCAAAATCAGAAATCAGCTCGGACAAAAATGGATACCACTCAGACTAAAGCATACAACAAAAAAAGGAGACCCCAGGACTCACACCAAGGTCCAAGGGCATCCTTTGGAGGCAGTAACGAAGTAAAGGTTCCAGGAAAAATATACGGCTTACATCCCGACATCTCTCAAACAAAAAATCCTCATTTAACAGCAACACTCCACAAAGAAAAGACATAAATTTACAAGAGTTTCATCAAAAGCTATAACTTTTTCAAGCGTTAATCAGTAGAGTGTTTTTCTAACCTAAGAATCATCAAACATCAAATAGGAAAAAATCAAGCATGCAAAAAGGAAATCATCAAAAGGCGCAACCTTTCTCAGAAATATGCAAGTCCATCATTTCAAAGTTCCAAATCAAAGACGATACAGTCAAAGATAGTAACGAAACTAGCAGGAAACAAGAAAAAAGCTCAAAACTCCCAGAACATGACACAACCAATGTAGATTCAACCTTTTTTCAAAAGCAAAAAAATAAAAAACTTTCGTAAATCCAAGCATCAAAGAAAGGCAAGAAAACCAACCTATAAAGAAGACGATGAAAGATTGAAATGATGGCAAACCCAGAAATTACTCCTGAATGCAAGGAGGGCACGAAGACGTGAGAGGCTTGGAGCAAGAGAAAAAAGAGTCACAAACGAGATAGAGGAGCAAAAGAGAAAAAGGGAAGTTACAGTAAGCACGGAGAAGGGAAACTAAAGGGATGACACTTTGAAAATTCAAAAGTGAAATGAGAAAGAGGGAAGGAGGAAGCAGCAAAAAAGAATTAATGAGTACTTAAAGACCTTCGCACGTTCATTAGGAAAAAAATGCAACGCACGATGCAGTTAAAGGAGTGAGAAAAAACATTCCGCACTCAAACCAATAAAAGGAAGTTCTACAAACGGGCCCAAAAAGAATGCTCGAGCTCGGCTTCTTCAAAAAGAGGTTGAAAGTCTAAAAAGACACAACCTCAAGAAGAAGACCACCCTCAAGCAGGGGCACTGTTCATGCCCGGGGTCAAGCTGTACGACCCGGGCTTATCAGTGACAAACCGACCGACCTCTTTTTAAAAGAGATCGGCCAAATCGCCAGAGGAGCACAAAGCAGGCCCAAAACGAAGGAACACAACCCAAATCTAAAGGCGGCTAAAGCCCAGAAAGATAAAGGCGGTTCCCCATTAAAGATAAGATGACTTCACTCAAAGATAAGCTAAGATAACAATGTTATCTCCAAAAAGGTCACTCCACACTATTATAAATACACTGGAGCACCCAGGTATAACTCATACTCTGATTCTACTAAAAATCTGTCTAAAGCACGTACTAACTTAAGCATCGGAGTCTCTTGCAGGTACCACCACCCTCCGGTGATGAAGGATCAACAGCTCTACCAGATCTAACAAGTTGGACACGACAGCTCCGGCCACCAGATCCAACAAGTCAGACACGACAACTCCGGCCACCAGCTCTAAACAGGTCGGTCAGAGCAGCATCGACCACCACCGCAAATCTCATCCGAGATCAACCTACAGTTTCAGGTAACCCTCGGAACAGGCATGATATTCTATTTTAAAGAGGACACATTGAATTCTCAATACTAACTTAAGATTCGGAGTGCCTTTGCAGGTACACTCCCCCATTTTGGACTATTCTCTTTACAAGCGCAAGCTCGGACTTCTCAAAGTTCACAGATCGGCGTTGAAGGAAACAACTCGGTGTCGACTTATAGAAGCCGAGCTCCCCTCAAGGTATCCATACAAGAAAAATTGGCGCCCACCGTGGGGCTGAGAATATAATTCTTTCTTTATTTCATCGGCCTTGACGTTCTCCCATAAAGCCATGGCTGAGCAACTTCCACCTATGCCATGTGAACATCTTCGGATGGTGACCAAGTTACAACAAGCCAACCAGCGCATGGTGGAAGAGAACCAAAGAATGGCAAATCAGATTGCTAATCTTAACAATGCTCGGATTGAAAATAACAACAATCATCGACAAGAGCGAACAGAAGAAGCTGAGCATCAGTCTGGACCGACGCACATCTCTGAAACTGCTCGGTGTGAAGAAGAACAGCCTGAGCACAATGAAGAAGCTCGAGTGGAGAAAGAATATGACGACCCAGAAAACTCGCCCGAGCCATTCACAGCCGAGGTGATGAACTTCGTGCTGCCCAGGAGGTTCACTCTACCAACTACCTTAACCTCATATGATGAGAAATACATCAAAAAGTTTACATCCATAATGATAGTAAATACTGCATCCGGTAAAGTTTTATGTCGTTGTTTTCCATCTTATTTAGACGGTCCTACACTTGATTGGTTTTGTTGTTTGCCTGCAGGTTCTATTTCTCGCTTTCGAGACCTGTCAAAACCGTTTGAGGACCATTTTGTTGGATCAGCCATTTATCTGCACGATTCTGATTACCTGAACACAATCAAATAAGGCTAGCATGAAAGCCTAAGCGATTACATGACACACTTTACAAAAATAGCTATGAGTATACCAAATCTTCACCCTGAGGTGGAATTGCACGCCATCAAAAGTGGACTCCGACCAGGAAATTTCCAGGAAATTATTACTGTGGCCAAACCTAAAACTATGGCCGAGTTCCGTGAAAAGGCAAAATTTTAGATTGACATTGAAGAACTCCAACAAGCTCGGAAAACAGAGAGACCACAATACAGAGAAGATGATAAAACACGGGATAACAAGAAAAACTTCAAGCCAACTCCCCGATATGAATCATATACTCAGTTCAATACCAAGCGTGATGACAACATCAAGGAAATTCTGAATTCAAAGTTGATCAAGCCACCATAAAAAGCCGACAACTATCCAAATTCAAAGGGTGCAGACAGATCAAAATATTGTACTTTTCATCAAAAGCACAGACACACCACTGACGAGTGTGTCATCGCCAAAGACCTGCTAGAGCAACTAGCTCGGCAAGGTCATTTTGACAAATACATCGGTGACCATATACAACGGCATGCACTACCCCATGGTGACCAAAGCTCGACAGCATAGCATGACCGAGATAAAGATCAACCGAACACCACTCATCCCGACCAATCGAGATGTATCATTAGCTATATTTCAGGAGGTTTTGCAGGTGGAGGCGCCAGAAGCTCGGCAAGAAAGCGGTCTTACCGAGCTATGCTTTCAATAGAAGCCAGCCAAAATCATCATCAGACACCTCCACACTTTCCTCAAATAACATTCCAAGCCTCCGAATTCAACACCAACATAACAAATTTATATGACCCCGTTGTGATCTCCCTCCAGCTAGGAGATCTCCTAGTTAAAAAGGTTTTACTGGACCCTCGGAGTAGTGCCGATGTTCTTTTTTACTCAACATTTCAGAAGATGAAGCTAAGAAACAACATCCTCCAACCTTCCACCGGAGACCTGGTTAGTTTCTCAGGTGAGAGGGTCCTGGTTATGGGATCTGTGTGGTTCCAAACCACACTTGGTGAGGTTCCCTTATAAAAAATTTCAGATATTCAATACTTGGTCGTTGACTGTTTTAGTCCTTATAATTTGATACTTGGCCGACCTTTCTTAAATAAGTTCGGCACTATTGTTTCTATAATTCATCTCAGTGTTAAGTTTCCTTTGCAGGATAATACAATTGCAACTATTTATAGTGAGGCTCGAGAGGCCAGAGAATGCTACAACAACAGTTTTAAAAGACCTAACCAAAGTACCCAAGCTCATGTACACAACATCAGTAACCAAGATGAATTACCAGTCTTTGCCGACCTTGATCCCAGGGCAGGAATCCTCAAACGACCAACCCCGACCGAGGACTTGCATAAAATCTATTTTGTAGAAAACCTAGAAAAATTCACTTACATAGGATCCACACTAAGCTCGGAGGATAAGGCTTTATTCCAAGAATTCCTCCAACGAAACACCGACTTATTCGCTTGGACCCCAGCTGACATGCCAGGAATTGACCCATCTATCATATTCCATAAACTGGCATTGGATCCGTCTGTCCAACCTATAGCACAGAAAAAGTGAAACCTCGGCCATGACCAAAAATAAGCCTCTTTGGAAGAAACCAAGAAGCTCATCAATGCCGGCTTCATTCGGGAAATCAGATTCACAATATGGTTGGAAAATGTCGTCATGGTGAAAAAGCATAACGGTAAATGGCGCATGTGTGTTGATTTCACCAATCTCAACAAAGCATGCACAAAATATTCTTATCCTTTACCATCTATTGATTGTTTAGTTGACAATGCTTCTGGTTATGAAAAATCGAGCTTTATAGATGCATACTCTGGCTACAACCAGATCCAAATGCATCCATCCGATCAAAGTAATACCGCTTTTATTACTGAATATGGAAATTGCTATTACAAAGTCATGCCATTTGGCCTTAAGAATGCAGGTGTGACATATCAACGCCTTATGGACAAAATGTTCGCCCAACAGATAGGCAGAAACGTCGAGGTCTATGTAGATGATATGGTCGCCAAAACAAAGCTCGGCGACAACCACCTCGATGACCTCGAAGAAAATTTTCATTAGATCCGAAAATATAACATGCGGCTAAATCACGAGAAGTGTGCTTTTGGCGTACAAAGCGGCAAATTCCTAGGCTTCATGCTCACCAACCGGGGAATTGAAGCCAACCCAGAAAAATGTCAAGCTGTGTTGGATATGATGAGCCCACAAACTATTAAAGAAGTCCAACAGTTAACAGGGAGACTTGATGTACTCTCCATATTCTTACCTTGTCTGGCTTCTAAACCTTTCTGTTTTTTCCAAACTTTAAAAAAGAAAAAGCTTTTTCATTCAACCGACGAGTGTGAACAAGAATTCACAACTATAAAAAAAACTCTTTCAAAACCACCAATTTTACAAACGTTCGTTCAAGGGGAACAACTCTATTTATATTTATCTGTCACTAACATTGGCTATAAGCTCTGTTCTTATTGTAGAAAGGCAAAAGCAGCAATTGCCGATCTATTTCACTAGCAAGACACTCCAAAATGCAGAACTCCGTTATCCAAACATTGAGAAGCTGGCCTTAGCTCTGGTTTTCTCGGCACGAAGACTTCGGCCATATTTTGAAAGCCATGTTATCCATGTTCAGACAGATCAACCTTTGCGATAAGTCCTTCAAAAGCCGGAATTAGCTGGCCGACTAGCAAAATGGTCGGTCGAACTCTCCGAGTTTGATGTCAGATACCAAGGCTGTAGTTCACTTAAATCCCAATACCTGGCCGATTACATTGCCGAATTCACAGTACCAAGCACAAATGAAGACTCAGCCACATGGTCTTTATACATAGATGGTTCTTCTAATCCACATGGGTGTGGAGCTGGAATTATACTTGACAACTGCAACGGTAATGTCATCAAACAATCCCTACATTTTTCCTTCAAAGCGAGTAACAATCAATGTGAGTATGAAGCTCTCATTGCCAGCCTTAACCTTGCCACCGACCTAAATATCGTCGAACTCAAGGTATATTACGACTCCTTGCTCATCGTACAGCAGGTGAAGGACTCGTACCAGGTAAAAGATCCTTTATTATCCAAATACCTTAAAATCGTTCAGAATTTACGTTCCAAATTTTCTAAATGCGAAATTCAGCATATACCTCGAGAGAGTAATGGCCGAGCTGATATCCTATCTAAGCTCGCCATACTCAACCAACTAAATCTTCTCTTTATCAATCAACACTATTTAAACCTAGCAGATATCTCATAGAAATTCTAAGCGTTACACAGGATACAGATTGGAGAACATAACTTATCTCAGAACTGGAGTATTGCCAGGTGATATTAACAATCCTCGGCATTTTCACCGACAAGCTTCGTTTTTTACCATATATAACACCTGCCTGTATGGACGAGGTTTTTATCGTCCTTTACTTAATTGTCTTAACAGATCCGAAGCTGACCTTGCATTAGCTCAGGCACATGAAGGCATCTGTGGTACACACCTCGGAGCTCAGAGCCTTTCTTCAATGATCCTCCGCGCTGGCTTCTTTTGGCCGACATTACAACACGATTGCAAAACAAAGGTACGAAGATGTGATAATTGCCAGAAACACAACCAATGGGGGCTAGATATCCTCGCCCTTTCCCTTTAGTAGAAGGACAGGTAAAGTTTTTGGTGGTATCCATTGACTATTTTTCAAAGTGGATAGAAGCCCAGCCTTTAGCAAAGATCGCCTCACAACAAATGATTTCCTTTGTATGGAAAAATATTATCTATAGATTCGGCATACCTCGGTACATTATCACAGATAATGGTCGCTGTAAGAGCCAAAACCTTTGAGAAAGGGCTATCATTAGCTAATTTCAAATTCAGTATTTCTGTAGCTTTAATTTCAAAAATTACCTTATTAAAGATAATTAGAGCAAGTTTTGATTTATTGAATTTGAAATAAGTTATAGTTATTATCTAATTTTATAATTGTTGGATTATTTCCTATATCTGCATTATAAAGTTGATAGTTATAAAATAATAAGAATTTTATATGATATGGACTAAATAATTAATATTTTAATATATATTGATATTGCTATTTTGGAAAATAGAGAAATTAATCATATTATTTCTAGTTTTTAGATTTGGGCATTTTATTGAAAATAATTTATAAAATTGATGAGCCAATAGTATTTTTATACGTTATTATTGTTGGATTAGAATTTATTTCTAATTACTATATTATCCCTATTTTTAAGTGAAATTACCATAATGCCCCTAACCCTAATTTTCAAAAATAAAACCCTAATTCCTAACTCTCAGCCGCCACACCCCAGCCCCTCTTTTGCCCCAATGGAATATAGCAGCCCTCTTTTCTTCCCAGCAGAACACAACACACACAGAATGGTGAAAGAAAGAAAGATCCGGGAGGGAGAAGGAGGAAGGGCGGTGCCGGCGGGCGTCAATGCCGCCGTGCCGCTGTGTTGCACCGAGGAGGGGGGACCGCGCCTGTTGCTCCTGTGGAGAGTAGAACTGTGACGGAGGGAACGCTAGGGGAGGAGGAGCGTGCCGCCGCCACTGCGCCTTGATGCAGACAGCACCGTCCTTGATCGTTGTCACCGAGGAGTCGTCGCTGTCGAGGGAGCCCAGAGGAGAAAAACTGAGCGACAGTGAGGGAGGAGGACGCGGGCCAGTGATGCGAGGAGCGTGACCCGCTGCGCCGCCGTGTGATAACGCCATCGTCCTCACCGTGCCGCCATCCCCCTTGCCACTGAGACATTCGCCGTCATTTATGGGAGAGCAGAGAGGGAGAGCTCGGGAGCAGAGCAGACGCGAGAGATCTGAGGCCGAGCTGGGAGTCCAGCCACTGCGCCCGGCCGTGCTTGCATTGCCGGTGCCGCCTCCGTTGGAACCGCCGTGTTGCCCGAAGCTAACGCTGTTGCCGCCGGAAACCGCCACCGAAGCCGGTGTCGTTCGGTAAGCTTTAACCCGTCTTCAGTTTCCTTATCCATTAAAATTTATCTTTACCCTGAGGGTTATGATGCGACTGTTGTGCTAGGAGTTGCTGCAAGTTGCCACTGCCGGAATCACTACCAGGGCTGCCGCTTCATGGTTCAGTCACTTCTCATTTGTGGTAAGCGTTTACGTTCTGGTAACCCCTTTAGTCGATGTCCTGTTAAATGTTGAGGTGTTGTAGCATTTGTTGTTATGAGAGTTAATATCGTCTGTTACGTGTTGCGATTAGAGTTGCTGTGGTTACTATGAAAGTGAGCGAAGCTATGATTCGAGCTGCCGGTAATTTCGGATTAAGAGAGAAGGACTTTGTGACGCATTTGGGTTATGGAATTTGCATTCTGAGGTAGGGGCACTTTCCAAAAACTATGTTTTATGTATTGGAATTATTATATATGGATACTGATGTGAGATATTGTGTATTTGGTGATTGTATCTGCCTTATGTATTATTTGATTGACTCGAATGATTATGGATGTTGATTTGGCTGAATTGTTGTGCGGCTTGTGAAATGTAATGTTTTGAAGTTGATTCTTTAAAGATTTGAAATCTATGTTTAATCCGCTAAGGATTAATTTGAACCGTTTCTTTAAAGCTTTAGAAATAAGTTAAATTAGTATATATTGATTTGATTTTAAAATGGTTTCCTTGAGATATGCCAATAAGGCGACTGTTGGATTTAGCTTGATTTTGAATTGATTTTTGGATTCTGGACTGTTGAAAGGGATTGAGGAACGGTTTAGTTGGGACCCGAATCGGGTGGCAAAGTCCAAGTTTTAGGGGAGATGCTGCCGAAATTTCTATAAAATCCGAGGCTTTATTTGAAATGTTATTTGGGAAATTTTGAGTTTAATGCCTTTTCTATTTACTCGGAGGATTGTGAATTTAGGGGTTCTCTTATTATCTTTGCTTAGAACGATTATGAAAGCGATGAAGCTATGCTTTGAAAGAATTATTGAAAAAAGAGAATCATGATTTCTCCTTGTTTTCCAAGAAGAATAGTATGTTTTAGGGTACAAGTTATTCGGAAGAGAATTTTTCCTTGGGGCTGTTTTAAGAGGTAAAATGGGTTTATGTTTTTCTCTATTAAACATAAAGAGTGTCCATTGGAAGAGTTTTCGTGATTTTAAAAGGAATTGGATTTTTGATTGATGAACCTCATTATTTTGACATTTTGAATAAGATTCAGAGTACCCTTTGAACTCTAGTTTAACACAACAAAAAAAATGATTCTCTTAGCAGTTTGAAACGCTTCAAATTTAATTATGGAATTGAAGCTGGTTTTGTTTAAGTAAAGGAAATGGCTTTGAAAAGAGTAATTGATTACATGTCTCGGATTGGCTTAGATCCTATTTTATTACTCAATTCGGAAAGCCAATGTTTTAATGATTTAAAATGAATTTGGCGGAATGAGTTACGTATTTCTCCCCTAAAGACTTGAGGCTCTGTCGAGAAAATTTTGTTATTAAATCCCCTTGTTAGATGGATGATTTTGAATGTTTCAAAATGAATCTTTAACTTGCCATGGTTATGGAAGTTGTGGAAAGAGGATGCCGAGAGTGGCATTGTTTTTAAAAGAAGAACTTACTTTGAGTAAAAGTGGCTTATGAGCTTGAGATGATTTGAGAAATGAGATTTCTAAAGCCAAGGCTGAAAAGATTTGAAACTTGATTTCAAAGTGAAATGGCTTGAGAAAAGTAATTTAGGGCTCAAATGCCGGTTTTGTGAATTTGATGATGTTGAATGATGGAAGTGCTGTTTTGTTATGGGCCGGAATGGCTGTGTATAATTATGAATATTGGCTGGTTCTGGATTGAACCGTGAACTGGAATGGCTGTGTATGATATTGATTTATGGCTGATTGCTGAATGAGTTATGGGCCGTATGGCTGACTATGAATTATGAATTTAAGCCGGATGGCTGAGATGGACGTTGATCCATGGCTGGGACTGAATGAATATATACTTCAGATACCTAGGTAGTAGCAAGGGTTGTGGTTCGTCCCACTTGCTCCAGGTCAGAGACTGTGACGCCTGGGTAGTAGCGGTAGTAGTGGTAATTCCACTCGTTCCAGGTTGAGCTTTTAAACACCCACCTGGGTAGTAGCCGCAGTATTGGTTATTCCACTGGCTCTGGGTTGAGCGGGTAGTAGCAATGGGGTTGTATCTCAAACCTACTTGCTCCGCGAGGGGTGTTTCTGTCCATGGTTAGCTACCAGGATGTGTCGGGTTGGCTATATAACCGACAGATGATATCATCAGCCACTAGGGACAGGCATGCATCATATGCATTTATGTGACATTGTTTGGGTGTGCATATTGTACTTGGTTTGCCTATGTGATTAACTGCTAATTGTTCTACTTGCAATAATTGTTTGTTTGTGCTTGCATCTTCTTATTTATGTTTGCTACTGGGATTCTGTTAGACTGTGGTGATTGGTTGATGGTTTAGGGCCTAGGGCCGTGGTTGGAATGAGATGAACCGATGGTTGATTTCGGTTTGTATTTTTTGGTTTGGAATAAAATATGAAAGGCTATTTTGTTTTAGCATAGATAAACCGCTTTGAAAGGCTTTTGAGTTTTTGAGAATTGAATGGTTCCTCTTTCAGAAAAGATTTCCGACTTTACTTTTATTGTAAACTGTTGTTTTTGAAAAGAGGCATAAGACGGTTATTAATCACTGGTGCGGTTATCTTCACCTATCCTGTTACAGTAATTCCCAAAAACCCTCTACTGAGAACCCTTTCGAGGATGATGTTCTCACCCCTTACATTTTTCCCCTTTCAGGATATGGGCGCAGAAGTTACGAAGGGTTTATTTAGTTGTTGTTGAGATGCTTTGTATTGCTTTAGATTATTATTTATTGTACCCTCGCCTTTATCTTGAGATGTTCTGTAAGAGGGTTAGCAATTGTATTGGGTAATGTTTGTAGTATTATTTATATATATGTATGTATATATATATATGGTGTACTCTTGATGAGCTTTTGTAAGTTGTATGGTATCTATGGATGTACGTTATCGAACGAAAGTAATTTTTGGAGCGGTATTGCGGTTTAAAGTTTTAAACAAGCTCATATTTTAGTATTAAATACTATAAGTGTCGTCGTAATGTCCGAGCTATCAGAGTTGTGCAGCCGGAAGCGTGAGCTTTGGTAGTTAGGGTGTTACATTATGGTATCAGAGCAGTCCTTCCTGTAGAGCCTGAGGAATGGACCGACTATTCTTCAATTGCATAATTCTTGGTATTAAGTTTGGCCGGCTTAATACTAGTGAATTTTGTATATGAAAGCACTAATGGGTTATCATAGGCGATATATAAGTTTCGAGTAAAGCGAATCACGGGTTTTGGAAACGTTGGAAACTATTTTTCGAGGCTATTCAGTTGTGTGTCTTGAATTCTGTTCGAGTCGACCTATTCTTTCGTATCCTAACTTGAAGTTCTTGGTTACTAATCCTTTTGAAAAGTAGCTTGATTTTTCAACTTTATTCCTCTATTCATATGAATTCCTGTTTGAACTTAATTGCATATGCTTGGTTGAAATCCTTGTTGTATCTACCTTTCTCTGATTGAGTTCTTAATTCATGTATCCTTTGATATGACTTTGAACTTGTCCTTCTGCGCTGTGCATCTTAACTCCGGATTCCGAGTCCATTAATAGAGAAATTGTTGATTCAATTTTCCTCTTATTTAATAGTGATTACAGCTAATTTTAAGATTTTATGAAAATTGCTGTTGAATAGACGTATACTTATCTATATATGAAACTTTGAAGATTTCTTACACAGTTTAACAACTATTTATTTCTAATACATCGCCTGTACTTTTACTGGTTTACGGAACTGCATTTACTTTAAAATTACAATTTGACTTTCTAGTAATCTTACTATTGTTCCAATGCACATTTTCATTTGATTATGTATTTGGATATTTTTCAAAATTTTGGAAAGAAAGAATTTTTCATTTTTATCCCGGTTGAGTTTTGTTTGATGAACTACACTTGATTTATTTTTGGTTTGAGTTTGAATTAGCATACCACATTGTTTGTGCCATTGCTGTTTCTTTTGAAAATGTTGGACTCATGGCTTTCTTCTTATGAACGGACTAAATTCTCTATTAAACCTTCCATCTCTATGAGTGTCATACTTGACTTTGTTTTTTACTAAACTTTTACATCTTGTGAACATTACCATTGATCTTGGTTTGTCCTCTCTTGTGAACCTCATCCTTATGTGAGTCAGTTTGATTTGTTTCAATTTAGTTCATCGTTTATTCTCTCATTATCTCTACAAGAGTTTTTAGTCAAAGATTTATCGTTGAGAAATTACTAATGATTGAGTTGTCTTTTTCTATAACTTTTGTATTCTTTTGGATCAATTGAAAGCTTATTTGATGTCTCATGCCTAGTGGATCTTGTTTGAACTACTTTGGTTTAAGATCCTTTCTTGCAAGGCTTGACTCCTTTTAAGTACATTCTAATCTTCTTGAATGTTCTTCTGAGATGGTGATTTCAAAAGCACTTTTGGAGTCTTGTTTTGAACTTTTAAAGATGTTTTGAATTCTCTTTGAAGAAAAACTAAACGGAATCTATTTTCAATTGCTTGGTTATGATTGAAGCCATTGTTCAAATTTTGGCAAAGTTGATTTAAGTTACCATACGCTATTTTAGATAAAGTTTTAAAGAACTTCCTTGCTTAGTGAAAACCGGTTCGTTTGTAACGCACCACTTATTTCCTTTACCAAATTGTAAGCAAACTTTTACCTCGGAATTTTCTTTTCCAAATAGAGCTTAACTTCCTCTTTCGACCTTGCTAAGATTTTTATACATGCTTGTTTGAATATGGACTTTGAGAATTTTTGAACAAGTATTTGATTTTCATCCGAGTTTTATGATTGTTCTTGGTTAGGTTGTGCACCTAACTATCTTTCTAAAATATTTGAAGAAATATTTTAGCTCTTAGCCAAACCTTTGTACAGTTGTTTTTAAAATTCTACATGATCTGTTTCAACATGAAATTGTATTACGGCAAAGCCACGTTTATGCTTTGGTTACTCTCTTGAAGGATATTTGTTGCTTAACTTTTCTTTTAGACTGCGAGGTGATTTTCCAGCAAGTTTTCGATTCTTTTATGAACAATGTATTCAGAAATGTTTTTAATCATGCTCTTAAGTTCTGTGAGCTTTGTTTTGGGTTTGAGATATTCTTTTCTGGACACTTCATGCTTCTTCGACTCAGCTTGAAATTGTTTCAAAATAATGCGCTGAATTTTCTTCTTATTGGTTCTGTTGGATTTCTTTGATACAATGGTTATCTTTGAAGTTGTCAATCGATTTATTTCTAGTAAACTTCATTGGTTGAGCGTCTTTGTTTACCTGGATTGGATATATTCTTTCAAATCGATGAGTATTGTCATTGACATGTGTCTCTCCTTTCTATGATCTTGTATCCTTCTGAGTAGACTCGAGAATCATTTTGATATCACGTGCGACTTGTAGATGTAGTAACGCGATGCGTTAGTTCTTTAAGGCGTGATACGGGTGTACGGAAGTTGAAGCGGTAGGTGTACAACGTTGTGAGTTGTGGTGTTTCGTTCCTTGCGAACGAGTTTGTGGTTATTAGGCTCATGATCGGCCATGAAATTGTAAAATGCTTGATGGAGTTGGAAAGTTGAAGCTTTGAGGTTGGGATGAGATTAGTGTACAGATATTGAGCACGTCGTTGTAACCTCATCCTGTTTTATGACCTTCAATACCTTGCCTTACTATCACATGTTTGACCCATGTCATCTTTTGTATTTGAGCCTATCTTGTAATGTTTGTCTTGCAACCATACTCCTACCTATGTATCTTTATGCATACGACCTTCCAAGTATTTGAAAACCGTATATATGTTTATATGTTGAGATATATTTTTGCTTCTTCCTTAAAAGTGTTCAAGGGTGAACTGTTATGAAATTTCTTTTGTTTTGTACCAATTTTCGAGGGCGAAAATTTTTATAAGGTGGGTAGAATGTAAGACCCAAAACCTTTGAAAAAGGGCTATCATTAGCTAATTTCAAATTCAGTATTTCTGTAGCTTTAATTTCAAAAATTACCTTATTAAAGATAATTAGAGCAAGTTTTGATTTATTGAATTTGAAATAAGTTATAGTTATTATCTAATTTTATAATTGTTGAATTTTATTGAAAATAATTTATAAAATTGATGAGCCAATAGTATTTTTATACGTTATTATTGTTGGATTAGAATTTATTTCTAATTACTATATTATCCTTATTTTTAAGTGAAATTACCATAATGCCCCTAACCCTAATTTTCAAAAATAAAACCCTAATTCCTAACTCTCAGCCGCCACACCCCAGCCCCTCTTTTGCCCCAACGGAACACAGCAGCCCTCTTTTCTTCCCAGCAGAACATAACACACACAAAATGGTGAAAGAAAGAAAGATCCGGGAGGGAGAAGGAGGAAGGGCGGCGCCGGCGGGCGTTAATGCCGCCGTGCCGCTGTGTTGCACCGAGGAGGGGGGACCGCGCCTGTTGCCGAGGAGTCGTCCCTGTCGTGGGGGCCCAGAGGAGAGAAACTGCGCGACAGTGAGGGAGGAGGACGCGAGCCAGTGACGCGAGGAGCGTGACCCGCTGCGCCGCCTTGTGATAACGCCGTCGTCCTCACCGTGCCGCCATCCCCCTTGCCACTGAGACATTCGCCGTCATTTATGGGAGAGCAGAGAGGGAGAGCTCGGGAGCAGAGCAGACGCGGGAGATCTGAGGCCGAGCTGGGAGTCCAGCCACCGTGCCCGGCCATGCTTGCGTTGCCGGCGCCGCCTCCGTTGGAACCGCCGTGTTGCGTGAAGCTAACACTGTTACCGCTGAAAATCGCCACCGAAGCCGGTGTCGTTCGGTAAGCTTTAACCCGTCTTCAGTTTCCTTATCCATTAAAATTCATCTTTACCATGAGGGTTGTGATGCGGCTGTTGTGCTAGGAGTTGCTGCAAGTTGCCGCTGCTGGAATCACTACCAGGGCTGCCGCTTCATGGTTCAGTCACTTTCTCATTTGTGGTAAGCATTTACGTTCCAGTAACCCCTTTAGTCGATGTCCTGTTAAACGTTGAGGTGTTGTAGCATTCGTTGTTATGAGAGTTAATATCGTCTATTATGTGTTGCAATTAGAGTTGCTGTGGTTACTGTGAAAGTAAGCGAAGCTGTGATTCGAGCTGCTGGTAATTTCGGATTAAGAGAGAAGGACTTTGTGACGCGTTTGGGTTATGGAATTTGCGTTTTAAGGTAGGGGCACTTCGGTTATGGAATTTGCGTTTTAAGGTAGGGGCACTTCCCAAAAACTATGTTTTATGTATTGGAATTATTATATATGGATACTGATGTGAGATATTGTGTATTTGGTGATTGTATCTGCCTTATGTATTATTTGATTGACTCGAATGATTATGGATGTTGATTTGGCTGAATTGTTGTGCGGCTTGTGAAATGTAATGTTTTGAAGTTGATTCTTTAAAGATTTGAAATCTGAGTTTAATCCGCTGAGGATTGATTTGGTTTGAGTTAACTGTTTTGATGATTTCAAAAGTCGAATGCACTTTTGAATTCAGCATGGTTTACTTTAATTGACTTGGTTTTTGGACAAATGATTTGTTATTGAACCGTTTCTTTCAAGCTTTAGAAATGAGTTAAATCGGTTGATATTGATTTGATTTTAAAACGGTTTTCTTGAGATATGCCAATGAGGCGACTGTTGGATTTAGCTTGATTTTGAATTGATTTTTGGATTTTGGACTGTTGAAAGGGATTGAGGAACGGTTTACTTGGGACCCGAACCGGGTGGCAAAGTCCAAGTTTTAGGGGAAATGCTGCCGAAATTTCTATAAAATCCGAGGCTTTATTTGAAATGTTATTTGGGAAATTTTGAGTTTAATGCCTTTCCTATTTACTCGGAGGATTGTGAATTTAGGGGTTCTCTTATTATCTTTGCTTAAAACGATTATGAAAGCGATGAAGCTATGCTTTGAAAGAATTATTGAAAAAAGAGAATCATGATTTCTCCTTGTTTTCCAAGAAGAATAGTATGTTTTAGGGTACAAGTTATTCGGAAGAGAATTTTGCCTTGGGGCTATTTTAAGAGGTAAAACGGGTTTATGTTTTTCTCTATTAAACATAAAGAGTGTCCATTGGAAGAGTTTTCGTGATTTTAAAAGGAATTGGATTTTTGATTGATGAACCTCATTATTTTGACATTTTGAATAAGATTCAGAGTAACCTTTGAACTCTAGTTTAACACAACAAAAAAATGATTCTCTTAGCAGTTTGAAACGCTTCAAATTTAATTATGGAATTGAAGCTGGTTTTGTTTAAGTAAAGGAAATGATCCTATTTTATTAGTCAATTCGGAAAGCCAATGTTTTAATGATTTTAAATGAATTTGGCGGAATGAGTTATGTATTTCTCCCCTAAAGACTTGAGGCTCTGTCGAGAAACTTTTGTTATTAAATCCCCTTGTTAAATGGATGATTTTGAATGTTTCAAAATGAATCTTTAACTTGCCATGGTTATGGAAGTTGTGGAAAGAGGATGCCGAGAGTGGCATTATTTTTAAAAGGGGAACTTACTTTGAGTAAAAGTGGCTTATTAGCCTGAGATGATTTGAGAAACGAGATTTCTAAAGCCAAGGCTGAAAAGATTTAAAACTTGATTTCAAAGTGAAATGACTTGAGAAAAGTAATTTAGGGCTCAAATGCCGGTTTTATGAATTTGATGATGTTGAATGATGGAAGTGCTATTTTGTTATGAGCCGAAATGGCTGTGTATAATTATGAATATTGGTTGGTTCTGGATTGAACCGTGAACCGGAATGGCTGTGCATGATATTGATTTATGGCTGATTGCCGAATGAATTATGGGCCGTATGGCTGACTATGAATTATGAATTTAAGCTGGATGGCTGAGATGGATGTTGATCCATGGCTGGGACTGAATGAATATATACTTGAGATACTTGGGTAGTAGCAAGGGTTGTGGTTCGTCCCACTTGCTCCAGGTCAGAGACTGTGACGCTTGGGTAGTAGCGGTAGTAGTGGTAATTTCACTCGCTCCAGGTTGAGCTTTTAAACACCCACCTGGGTAGTAGCCGCAGTATTGGTTATTTCACTGGCTCTGGGTTGAGTGGGTAGTAGCAATGGGGTTGTAGCTCAAACCTACTTGCTCCGCGAGGGGTGTTTCTGTCTATGGTTAGCTACCAGGACGTGTCGGGTTGGCTATATAACTGACAGATGATATCATCAGCCACTAGGGACAGGCATGCATCATATGTATTTATGTGACATTGTTTGAGTGTGCATATTGTACTTGGTTTGCCTATGTGATTAACTGCTAATTGTTCTACTTGCAATAATTGTTTGTTTTTGCTTGCATCTTCTTATTTGTGTTTGCTACTGGGATTCTGTTGGACTGTGGTGATTTGTTGATGGTTGGATTGTTTGGGCCTAGGGCCGTGGTTGGAATGAGATGAACCGATGGTTGATTTCGGTTTGTAGTTTTTGGTTTGGAATAAGATATGAAACGCTATTTTGTTTTAGCATAGATAAACCGCTTTGAAAGGCTTTTGAGTTTTTGAGAATTGAATGGTTCCTCTTTCAGAAAAGATTTCCGATTTTACTTTTATTGTAAACTGTTGTTTTTGAAAAGAGGCATAAGACGGTTATTAATCACTGGTGCGGTTATCTTCACGTATCCTGTTACAGTAATTCCCAAAAACCCTCTACTGAGAACCCTTTCGAGGATGATGTTCTCACCCCTTACATTTTTTCCCTTTCAGGATATGGGCGCAGAAGTTACGAAGGGTTTATTTAGTTGTTGTTGAGATGCTTTGTATTGCTTTAGATTATTATTTATTGTACCCTCACCTTTATCTTGAGATGTTCTGTAAGAGGGTTAGCAATTGTATTGGGTAATGTTTGTAGTATTATTTATATATATGGTGTACTCTTGATGAGCTTTTGTAAGTTGTATGGTATCTATGGATGTACGTTATCGAACGAAAGTAATTTTTGGAACGGTATTGCGGTTTAAAGTTTTAAATAGGCTCATATTTTAGTATTAAATAGTATAAGTGTCGTCGTAATATCCGAGCTATCAAAGTTGCGCAGCCGAAAGCGTGAGCTTTGGTAGTTAGGGTGTTACAGTCGCCAGTTTGCCGATCATAAGTTCACTTCCTTTTTGTAGTACTTGAAAATCAAACAACATTTTTCATCGGTAGAACACCCGCAAATAAATGGGTTAGCAGAGGCTGCAAATAAAGTCATCCTTTATGCTCTAAGAAAGAAACTAGACGACGCGAAAGGCCTCTGGACCGAGCTCATAGCAGAAATCATATGGGGGTATAATACCACGATCTGCTCAACAACAAAGGAAACACCTTCTCGCCTCTCTAACATTATGATACCAGTGGAGATCTCTCAGGCCTCACTTCACACTCAATTGGCCGACCATACTACAGCAGAAAAAACTCGGCAACCCGACCTGGACCTCGTTGAGGAAATCCGATCTTCAGCAGCAATCACACACCGAGCTATGCAACAGCATATAGCTCGGTGCTATAATTAGAAACTCCACCCAAGGTATTTTCAAATGAACGACTTGGTGCTAAGAAAAACCGAACAGGCTAGAAAACCTCCAAGCCATGGCAAGTTAGCAACTAATTGGGAAGGCCCTTTTCAGATTATGGAGGTCATCGGCAACGGGGCTTACCGATTACAAACCTTAGATGGTAATGCTCTACCTAATACTTGGAATGTATCATCTTTAAAGTTATATTACAGTTAAAAAGTTGGGGACAAGCGAGTACTCTTTTTCTTACTACCAAGATTTTTTCCCAAAAAGGGTTTTGCTTGGAGAGGTTTTAACGAGGCTTGCCTACCTGCACCTTTGTAATCAAAGGTATTCCAATACATATATATCTCCTATTTCATAAATTTACTATTGAGAATCTTTCTTTTACCTCAAATTTTACACTATTGCATTACCGATCAATCAAATAATTATCAATCAAACCACTCATTACCGACCAATCAAACAATTATCAATCAAACCACTCATTACCGACCAATCAAACAATTACCGATCAATCAAATAGTTACCAATCAAACCATACTATCAGTAAATCAAACCAACCACCGATCAATCAATCATACAACTACTGACCAAATAAAAATGCCAAACAAATCAAATTTAACCGATTTATCAGAAATTACAGATCAAATCACACAACATCGATCTACCTATTTATATCCCTTTCAGATATAACCAACCAGTATCATACAATACACTTTCAAATTCTCTGCAAATTTTACCAAACAAAAAACCAACCAGCTACCTTTCTGGATCACAAATTATGAACCACCACACCATTCTAACTAATCCACTAAGGCTCAAATACCTACAATTTTATAAATGCATGCCTACCTAACCTCAGCATCCCAATTACAACACAGTATCTGACAATAACAATGCATGCAAACCTACCATTAATATTACCAAACTATCAGAGTATATGCCGGCTTTTCTTTTTAGACAAGGCATATGCCAAAACATTCAAAAGCTCACAAAGGAGCAAATTAGTTCACTACTAAATGTTCAAGCAAAATACACAAAAAACCAAACACTTAAACTATTGTTCAACATTTTCATCATCCTCTTCAGCATCACCATCATCCTCTATCATCACCCCATCTTGAACTATCTTCCCCGGATCCATCTGGGAAAAGTCCACTTCAGGGGCTAAAAATTTAGCCTGCTAAGAAGCTCGCTCAAAGCCTTCCACAAACGAATCAAGGATTTCTGCTCCCTTTTGTTTTTCCATCTCCTTCAACTTCGCCATCACCTCTATCACCTGACCACTCATGGTAGAAAGGTCGGCTTCTTTCTTCTTCAGATCCTCCACCTCTTTCGCATAATTCTCCTTCATCAACTTCAATTCCTTCTCAACCTCTGATAACTTAGCTTCCAGTTCGGACACTGGTACTTTTTAAAACCAACTCCTCCCTTAAAGTTGGCTCCTCTTTTTGCCCAGCAGTTTCACGATGCTTCTTTTCTCGGCTACGCCCTAAGCTCGCCAGCCGAAGACCAACCACCTTTAAAACATATACCATACCCAAATAAACTAATAAATATAACACAATTATAGAAACAAACAACACACATACCTGCAGATACTGATCAATAGCAACATCACCAACCTCCTCTGCCAAAGTTACGTCCGCCAATGTCTGACAAACTTCATCAGCAACAGCCATATAGGGAAAATCTTTTCACCAGAGTGAAGAGCCATCACTCTAATCAGAAACCTCATGCAATTTCTTTTGGTTTTCAAAAGATCCCGGAATCTTCTCCATGGGAACCTCATCCCTCGTATCTTCGGATCCCTCAGAAATATCCACCACATCATGTTTTCTTTTCTTCACAATCACCTTTACTCTCCTAGGCTTCGGCTGGTTCACTTCACAAGTACCAACAACCTTCTCGGCTTTTGACATCGACCCTTTCTTATCCAAGTTTTTGCTCTTTACCTGAGCTCTAAGGGTCGCCGTGGAAACATTGGGGTATTTTCCACCTAACAATAACAAAATCAAATAGTTATTATAATTTTCCAATTTCATCCTAACTACTATGATCAAACAGCTCACCTAGGTATTCTATCACTACTTGCCTATTCTCGTCCCACTGTAGTAGATCAAAAACATAAATCAACTCCTTCCGATCAACATTTTCAACTAAATATTCGATTATACATTCATCCCTTCCACTTATGGTTTCAAGGCCGAGAATATTTTGAGGCTCCGAGCACCACCAAAGGGGAAACTTCTCTCTTAAACACTCGTCCATATAAAAAGGGAAATCTCCCTCCGCATTTCTAACGTTTAAATACATCTCCTTGAAATTTTTAAGGACAATTTATACAATTTAAAAATAGCAAACCTTGGTGAACTATTCAAATTCACCCAACCACCTTTCCAAATGCCTTTAGCTTGAAACAGAGAGAAAAACAACTCCACTGTAGCTGTCTCTTCCAAGAACTCCATCAAGATTTCAAAACCACAAAGAAATGCCCACACATTAAGATAAAGTTGAGAAGGTGCATAATTCAACTGATTAAGCACTTGACATTTTCACCCACAACTCCTATAACACACAACTATACATGTAAAAAAAACTTGAAACCTTCCCCCCTATGAAACACCCAGTCACTATCAGAACAAGGAAGTAAATCAAGCCGGACCCCAGAACCACCCCTCAAAATCTTACTCTTATCTATCTCTTTCACAGCATCCTCATCCAGGAATAGGAACAGACGTTTCCTCACGTCTTTATTAACCCAATCGTACGACCAATCTATCCTCTCCTTCTTGTCTCTATCAAACCCCGTTATCAAATAACTGAAACAGAATGACAAACACAGAAACTCAATGAAGTAGAAATTAGAAGGAGGAAAATATACCACATACCTCTTTTACTCATTTCATTTCTCTGGAACCTTCACAACCAACTTTATCTCAAATGTCACAAATGATTTAGAAACCACACTATTGTTATTCCAATGCAATTAACCAAGAGTTACATAACCCGTTCAACTCCACTATACCCACTACTCAATCACATCAACTGTCTAGAGAAGCATTGGAAATGACAAAGCACTTAATGCCATCATTACTTCTCTCTCTCCTTATTAAAATTTGTTACTTTTACTATTTATTTATTTTTATTTTATATTTTTAATAAAGCATCTTGAACTGGGGCCTCCAGGTCTAACCCATTTGCCGAAGTTATGCACTTACTCAACGGCCGACTTATGCTTCATTAAAAGCTCAACCTGCTTCATTAAAACACTTTTCCAGGCTAAGCATGGGGGCTATGATTCGGCCGTTACAAATCCAACATCATAACTTGACATTACCAATCATAACTCGGCAAGATACGTTATAACTCGGCAAGTTACGTTATAGCTCGGTATCTTACTTTACAACCAAGCTCAAAACAAAATTCAATGGAACCCGTAAAGAACTCGTAAGGACTAGAAAAAGTTAAAGAATTAGTTTTAAGGATGAAACTGGGATTGGTTTTGGTTTTGAAATTAGTTCGGAGCTTCTAATTTGTATGATTTGGTTTTGATTTGATTTAGGAACTTTCTTTGATTAAATTCAATTTAAGAAAATAATGATTGTTAAGGATTTCTAATGAACTTAAGAAAATGAGATTGGTTGTCGCTCCCCTAAAGTCTAGAGGCCTTGCTGAGAGGGTTTCCCTTTGTCTTTTGAAAGAAGAAGTGGTTTAATTAAAATTGTTTTAAAGGTTTTGGAGAATATCACAAAGAGGTGGTTTTGGTTTTAAAAGAAAAAGAGAAGATAAATCGGCACGTGTGATTATCAGAATGATTGAAAGGTCGTAGATAGGGTGACAGAAAGCAAATAGCTATGGTGCTGAAATGAAAATGTTAAGTCGTGGTCTTTGTATGTGAATGATTGTGCGGGGACACCCGTAAATATAGAATGGCTTCCAAGAGAAAGGGTCACATACTTCAGGTGGAGAATCAGCGCCTACAAGTACTTGCAGAGGTCATGTTCGACATACTTCAGCTGGAGAATCAATGCCTCCAAGAAGTAGAAACTTGCAGAGGTTATGTCACTAGAATGCCTTATCCGACTTCCGAGTTGGATTGCGTCGGGTGCGAGTCGAAACCGACAGATGAGCTCATTACTTACGATAGGACTAGGCATGCATCATCCTTGTTTTCATATTTTGCATTTGGGTCGATGTTGTGAATTGTTTGTGATTGCTTGAGTGTGTTTGTTATATTAATTGCTTGTTAATTCAAACTTCTATGACTGGTTATTGTTCTGGGTCCCTGTGTTGGGTTGCGAATGTCTGAACTATGATAATACAGATTTAATTATCTACCCCTAACCCTACTAAGAACTCCCCAGTTCTTATCCTATATTTTCACCCATTTCAACTACAGGTGTGAAGGTTTACTGCGGAGCTATAGGAGCATAGAAGAATATGTTTACAAGTTGAGTTATTAGATTTTATTTTCCCCTCGTCGTTTATTATTTTGGTTTTTAGAGGGGCAGGACTTGTATTTGAGGATCTTTGAATAAGTCTGATGAGCGGATAATTTGTACGCTTTTTGGCATTATTTTTAGTATGTTTTTAGTGTGATCTAGTTAGTTTTTAGTATATTTTTATTAGTTTTTAGTTAAAATTCACTTTTCTGGACTTTACTATGAGTTTGTGTATTTTTCTGTGATTTCAGGTATTTTCTGGCTGAAATTGAGGGACCTGAGCAAAAATCTGATTCAGAGACTGAAAAGGACTGCAGATGCTGTTGGATTCTGACCTCCCTGCACTCGAAGTGGATTTTCTGGAGCACAAGAATGGGAGTTAAACGCCCAAACTGGCATAAAAGCTGGCGTTTAACTCCAAGAAGAGTCTCTACACGAAAATACTTCAATGCTCAGCCCAAGCACACACCAAGTGGGCCCGGAAGTGGATTTTTATGTCATTTACTCATCTCTTTACACCCTAGGCTACTAGTTTTCTATAAGTAGGACATTATACTATTGTATTTTCATCTTGGTTCTTCTGGTTCCCTCTCTGGGGCCGAAACCAATGATCACTTTTGTTCTTATGTATTTTCAACGGTGGAGTTTCTACACACCATAGATTAAGGTGTGGAGCTCTGCTGTACCTCGAGTATTAACGCAATTACTATTGTTCTTCTATTCAATTC
>NC_029773.3:21914690-21915120 GCF_000817695.3 Arachis duranensis | reverse complement strand
GTTTAATGCCCAGTCTGGCACCATTCTGGGCGTTTAACGCCAGAAAAGGGCACCAGACTGGCGTTAAATGCCAGAAAAGGGCAAGAAGCTGGCGTTAAACGCCAGAAATGGGCACCAGCCCGGCGTTTAACGCCAGAAATGTCTAAAAACGCATTTTTGAATGCCATTTGGTGCAGGGATGACTTTTCCTTGACACCTCAGGATCTGTGGACCCCACGGGATCCCCACTTACCCCACCACTCTCTCTCTCTTCTTCACCCATTCACCAATCACCTCAACACCTCTTCCCCCAAAAACCCTTCACCTATCAAATCCCATCTTTCTCTTCACCAGTCACATCCATCCTTCATAAAACCCCACCTACCTCACCATTCAAATTCAAACCACTTTCCCACCCAAACCCACCCTCACTTGACCGAACCCTACCCTT
>NC_029773.3:21912783-21913083 GCF_000817695.3 Arachis duranensis | reverse complement strand
AATTGAGGGACCTGAGCAAAAATCTGATTCAGAGACTGAAAAGGACTGCAGATGCTGTTGGATTCTGACCGCCCTGCACTCGAAGTAGATTTTCTGGAGCTACAGAAGCCCAATTGGCGCGCTCTCAATGGCGTTGGAAAGTAGACATCCTGGGCTTTCCAGCAATATATGATAGTCCATACTTTGCCCAAGATTTGATGGCCCAAACCGGCGTTCAAAGTCATCCTCAGAAATCCCAGCGTTAAACGCCGGAACTAGCACCAAAATGGGAGTTAAACGCCCAAACTGGCATAAAAGCTA
>NC_029773.3:21912116-21912447 GCF_000817695.3 Arachis duranensis | reverse complement strand
GAAGGTCTAACCTTGTCTGTGGTATTCTGAGTAGGATTCAATGATTGAATGACTGTGATGTGCTTCAAACTCCTGAAGGCGAGGCGTTAGTGACAGACGCAAAAGAATCACTGGATTCTATTCCGGCCTGATCGAGAACCGACAGATGGATAGCCGTGCCGTGACAGGGTGCGTTGAACATTTCCACTGAGAGGATGGGAGGTAGCCACTGACAACGGTGAAACCCTTGCTTAAGCTTGCCATGGAAAGGAGTAAGGAGGATTGGATGAAGACAGTAGGAAAGCAGAGAGACGGAAGGGAAGGCATCTTCATGCGCTTATCTGAAGTTCCT
>NC_029773.3:21902886-21911861 GCF_000817695.3 Arachis duranensis | reverse complement strand
TATTGAACACCAAGTTTTTGGATTCATTACCGGGGATTATTTGATTTGTGAAAAGTATTGATCACAATTTTGCGCTACCAAAGTCTATGTATATATTGCTATGTGAATATATATGTGTGTGTGTGTGTGTGTGTGTGTGTGTGTGTGTGTGTGATTAAGAGGTTTAAAGTAAAGACCTTTCGTTTTTTTGATTAAAATTTTGGTTCGTATTCGCAAAGGCTCAATATTAAATAAAGATAGTATACAACACTCGCGTACGCAAGGTGCCACGTGACACAGACACTGGGAGCTGCACAATGATCCTGCGTACGTGGAGGGAGGCATGCGTACGCGGCAGTGCTCTAATTGCCCACTCGCGTACGCGAGCAAAAGCCCCTGTTTTCAATACTCGTGTACGCGAACAATCACTCGCATACGCGACATCCAAGTTTCAATACGTGCGTACACACACTAGGACATGCGTACGCACAACTCCCAGAATTTGAAGAAATGTGGTTTTAAGTCTTTTAACCATTCCTTTGGCCCTCTAAACCCTTATAAACTTCAATACAATCTAGATTCGGTAGAATTGAGGATGGAAGAATTAGAGATCAAGCCAAATGAATTGAGTTAGTAAAATTAAGAGAAATGAATAACATGTTAATGAAAATGATGATGATTATGAGATTGACAATGATAATAATGATGATTATGAAATTGACAATGAGAATAATAATGAATATGAGATTATTATTTGAGGTTGATTCTGAATTTAATACACCTGCCTGTGTAGATGCAATGGCATTAATCCACTTGCTCCGAATTTGGTTTGAGTCTCCTAGGGTAGATACAGTGGTTAGCCCTCACTTGCTCCTAGTTGAGAATGATTTTAGATTTGTGAAATTATCTGAGTTTTGAATTTCTTTGGGTAGATACAGTGGGTTGGATTTACTTACTCCAAGTTAAGATCCGAGATTTCGTTGACCCTACGTCGTGAGTGTGGTCGGACACTTATACCTTTCCAGATGAACTCTCTCTAATGGATATATGAATATTGAATTATTATGATTTTGAGCTTGGGGATGCGCACTCGTAGGGACTGTCCAATGGTTAGCTACCAGGACATGTCGGGTTGGTTACATAACTGATAGATGATATCATCAGCCATAGGGGAGGCATTCATCATTTTCAAATGTTTGACTTGTTTGGGTTTGCTTACATGTTTTGGATTTTCTAATTGTATATGCTATGTTACCTGATTATATGATACTTACTTTACTTGTACCTACTTGTGTATTACTTGTTTGCATTGCTTATGTTTGTACAACCGAGATGTAACACCCTCACTATCAGAATGTCACGCTTCCGGCTGTGCCATTCTGATAGATTAGATATGACAACGACTCTAAATATATTTAATACTAAAATCGGAGGCTGTTTAAAACTTAAAACACACACATAGTATCAATAAACAAACCTTACATATCATAAATCCTATCCCTCTTACAAAATTGGTAAAGATAAAGGTGAGGAAAAAAATATAACATCTAAAATAATGCAAAAAAAATATCGTATAACAAAACTAGAGATAAAGTCTTCATAACTTCTTCGTCCATGTCCTGAAAAGGGAAAACCTGTAGGGGAGTGAGAACATCGTCTATGCTGAACCAGCTTGATTTTTCATACAAAAGTAGACCTCAAACATACCAATCACGACCTCAGGCCCATCCAAAATCAAACACGGCTCCCCGACCCAAACAACTCAGTCATCAACCAATTCATCACAAACCAACCAATCAAACCCAATTATAATTAATGTAGATAACTCACAATCAAGAGCACTTACAATAAGTATAATAGTTAGCAGTTAACATAAGTATTCACATAGGCAAACCAATTACAATATGCATACCCAAACAAAGTCACAAAGATGAAAATGATGAATGTCTATCCTACTGGCTGTGATATCACATTGTCAGTTCAACTACCAACCCGACACATTCCCATGGGATGTCACCTTTCGGTATGAATATATAAACGGGAACCCCTCACGGATATAATATCGGGCACACTCTTGTGACTCGAAAGGATGCGAGCGGGATACTCTGCCTCCAACCTCACATCTACGTGTAAGTAGGATTAACCGACCGTCCTTACATCGGCACTGCAACCTCGACAAGTGGGATTAACCAACCATCCATACCAGGCGCAAGCGACTTACCAAAAATCTCAGTAATATCCACAATCAATTAGGCTCAAAATCTTATCTCAAAAAATTATTCTTGACCCATTTACTTTCAAATAACAAACGTATTCAGTTCACATCTTGCCAAGAACCACTTTTCTCAAATCAATTTTCTTTTCAAAACAGAGCCAATTTTCGTAACATCTTTCCAAAACTCCCAAACGACTTCAAAACCATGCCAAATTCAAGATCTCTTCTGAAAGACTCAAAATCAGCCATTCTAAATCAGAATTTGTTCATAAAATTCCTCAGCAGAGTCTCAAGACTTTAGGAGAGAATAACCTAACTCATTTCCTTAATTTCATTGAAAACCTCTAAAACCTTAGCTTCCTCAGTTGGATAAATAAAATAGAATTTAAACCAAAACCAAGGCATGTATCCAAATATTCTGAACCAATTTCAAAACTAACTTACTTAAACCAAAACCAAATCATTTAAACCGAAAACCAATTTCAATTTCATTCTAAAATCTGAAGCATTTCCAAAGGGCTCGAAAATTGTTTTCGCTTTGCTAAATCAAAATTTCAAAGAATACTTCAAATTTTTCCTAAAACTTCGTAAAGTAAAATTTGTCAATCAAAATTCAAGTTTCTTTTAAATCCACTAAAACTCCTCTAATTCTGCTAATTTAATGTAATTCCAAAACATAAGTATTTTCATCTTTAAATCGACTTTAAAACATAATTCTTTTTTTAAACAATTTTCATTCAAAAATATAATAATTTTCCTAATAAATAAGTTCAAACATAATTCATTTATCAATAATTTAATTCAAAGCATAATTCATTATTTTTAAAATAACGTTTCAAAAAAAGTCTCAAATTTTATAGAAATTTCGGCAACATCTCCCCTAAAACTTGGACTTTGCCACCCTTTTCGAGTGCCAACCAAACCAATCCTCAACCCTTTCCAACGGGTTCAAAACCAAATTAGTTTTCCAATAAAACAACATTCAGACTTTCAAACTATCAAAATCATTTTAAATAAAACCAATCAGAAATCTCCAATTTAACAAAATCCGATAATATTTCAATCAAACAGACAACCATATTCATCCAAGACAAACCAAACCATTCATAAGACTTACATAATCACAAGAAATGCATTTTGTACATCATATCAATTTATAACAATTTCAATTTAAATAAATTAGTTTCTAGAAAAAGCCCATACCTCAGCAAGCGAAACCACTAACCAAACGCATCAGAAAATTCCTTTTCTCCTCGGCCTGAAATCGAACGGCATCAAATCTGACTATTTTCCACGAAATCCACTCCTTCTACGCGGCTCTCTCTCTCTTGCCTCGGGTCTGACTTGCGACGGCGGCTCGAGGTGGATCGGCGGTGATGGCTCAGAGGCATAGCCTCCCTCCAAGGCTCGACGACGGCGCAATAGTGGCGACTAGGCCCCGCGGCTCCGATACATCTCCCCCCTTTCTATTTCTCCCTGCCGCAGCTCTCTCTCCCAAGATCTCCTTCTCCAAGGCCGCCTTCCCCGTTTCCCTTTCTTCTTTCTCTTCTTTCTTTTTCAGCAGGGTTGCTGTGTTGTGTGCATGTGTTTTGTTGGTGTGTGTGCTAAGTGAGTGGATGAGGGGGTTGGGTAATTAGGGTTAGGGTTAGGTCAAATTAGGGTTAGGATTTCAATTTGAGGATTTTGGGGTTTAAGTTGAAATCTAATCAAATTCTTAAAATTACTTCAAAAATATTATTTATTGTTTCAAAATACTAATTAATTTGAAATCAAATATTTTAATTAAAATTATAAAATGATAAGATTAATTTTCTTTATTCCTAAAACTTAAAGCATTAAATTATAAAAATATCAATTATTTGAATTAAATCATATAAAAACTCTTATTATTTCATAACTACTAACTTTATAATTTAAATACAAAAAATAACTCAATAATTGTAAAATTAAACAAAATTATAATTTAAATAGCCAAATCTCATTATTTTTGAATTTCTCAAATTTAAAATTACAACTAAGAAAATAATCCATAATTATAGAGTTTGGATAAAAACCTTAATTTTTTTCAAATCCAATTAATCAAAACTGCCTTTAATTATCTTTAATAAAATAATTTCTGAAATTTAAATTGTCAATAAATATATAATTTGAAATTATTTCATAATAAAACTTTTTAAAAGTTCCGAATCTTACATGAGAGGTCCCTCATGTTGGTGTTGGTTGATATAAAACCTGTGAAATTAATAACAATTAGACAATAAATTAATTATTTTTAAAAAAATAGAAAATAGATATAGTTTAATGAGGTAGAACTAACTAAAACAAGAATTTTGACACTAATTTTAAAAATTTTGGCCCAAAATTAGGTCGAATCGGGCCCGTATTGGGCACAAGGCTCAACATATATAACCTTAGCCCATACACTTTTTCCCCATTAAACACAAGAAGTCACGTTGGGAGCAGGGAAGAAGGGAGAAGCCACAAAAACCTAACCCTTGTCCAACTCCAAATTCAATTATCTTTCAATCCGGAGCTCCGATCGCCGCACCATTTGCGGCCACGCAACCGCAGCGTCGAGCTCTACAAAACCCACTAAACAGTTTAAAAGGTAAGTCACATTTTCTGTACCAAATACTCATCCCCTCAAATTCAAAATTCAATGAGTGATTATGTTGAATTTTGTTTAATTTTGATGTTTAGGGTCGAATTAGCTTGCGAGTATTGTCAGGTTCAGCTTATTGAAGCTGTGGGTAAGGTAAGCACCCTCAAACCCTTTGTGAGATGTGAAATTAGTTAACTTTATATTGATTATAGTGATAATTGTGATGGTAGATTGAGAATTGATTATTGTTTAGTCAAAGTAAGGATTTGGAAGCTTGAGATCAAGTTTCAGAGGCTGGGTTTCGTTGGTGAGGTTTTGGAATCTCGGAAGCTTGCAATGCGGTTAATTGTGAGGTATTCCGTGCATTAACAAGGAATCGGCCAAGGTATGGTTTCAGTTTCTCATAACTAAAATGTAATGTGTCGTGAAAACTTAGGCTAGACAGCCTAGGATAAGTTGTATCTTGTGTTTAGTACATATTATGTTAATTGATGAGTTATGTTTGATTGATGATGAATATTGGGCATGAGGGAAGTTGATGATGGAGGAAAAATTTATTTTTAGAAGTGTATGATGATGTAGGTATTGATGAGTATGCATATTGTAATGTTGAACTTGAATTGTTGGATATGATCATGATGATGTATATTAAAGATGTTGTTTTGACCTTGAATTGTTGGATTAAAAAATTGATGGATATGATAAATTAGTGTATTGATGAATGGTGTGGTGTAATTGTGTTTGGTTTTGAGCCACTATGGTGAGACTAGGTTAGTTTAAAAAGGGTTTGGATTTATAAAGGATTTGAAAGTTGAGCTTTGAGATTTTAATGAAAATTTATTATTTTTGACCAACTTTGGCGGAGCATAACTTGGCCTCCGGACCTCCGAATATCATCAAACTTATCTTGAAAGAAAGTTTTGTCCGAAAGGTTTACACCGTTCGAAAAATGGATGAAAATGTTTTAAAACAAAAAAGTTACGTGTGTCAGAAGTTCGGTGTGTAAAGCTGAAACTCTACAACACTTGAACATTTTGATCACCATACATAACTCGTATACGCGAGCCTCGCAAGTGACACGGCCATTCTCTTCGGGTTTGGTATTTCGCGTACATGAGCATGTGTACGCGTATACGAGAAGTGGAATTTTGAAGTGTTGCATACACAAAGGGTAACACGTGACGTGGGCCTTTGTTTCGGGTTGCACTCCCTGCGTACACATGCAGGGGTTCGCATACGCGAATTCTTGTTTTTTCTGAAACATGAAATTGTGTTTTTAAACCATTCCTTCAACTTTCAAGCCTTGGTAAATTTTGTTTTAAATCCTAATATTTGGTCCTTGGGTTAGTGGAGTGTGGCATATGATGGAAGTAAGCATTTTTAGTGACGAAGGAAGAGGTAAAACTGAATGAGTAAATGAATGAACGTATGCAAAAATGAATGAAGAATTCTTACCAAAATATGATTGATGATTATGATTATGATTAATTGAGGACGTGTGAAAATGTTGCGAGTATGCCGGAGATGCATATGTGAGTTAATGAATGAATATAAATTGAAAGTGTTGGATGATAAGTATGCTTGTGTTTTCTCTCTGGTTGTAATGGTGACAGGGAACATATACCCTCTAATGGTGACAAGGCACATATTTCCTCTAATGGTATTAATGCGCAATAGAGAGACAGTGTCTGGGTTAGCTACCAGACATATCGAGTTTGGCTATATAACCAACGAATGAGCTTATTAGCCATAGGGCAAACATGCATCATATACATTTATGTGTTTTGCTTGCTTGTGCATTATTTGGGTTTGCCTTTAAGAATCACTATGCTTATCTGCCATATTTGCTACTTGTCGTATTTGCATTCTAATTTTGTTTGCATTGTCTACTTTGTTTGTCTATGTATTTCTTCTGGTGTTTTGGAGGATTGTGGAGGAAGGGAAATAATCGAGGGTTTTAGTTAGAGTTTGGCCAGATTGAAGAACCTTAGAGGACCACCCCATTTATGGTTTCCGTTTTAAATCTTTAAGTTTTATAATTTGAGTGTCGATGTTCTAGGATCGCCTTTAACTTTCTCGGGACCTTATATGTTAGTTATATGGGCACTGTTACCATGATGAGAACCTCTAGTTCTCACTCCGTACAATATTTGTGGTTTTCAGACAGAGGTCAAGCAGAATCTCGCTGAGGTATTCTGGGAGCTTCTGTCAACAAAGGATTCTTTTGTTTTGGGTTTATGTTTTGGTTGTATTGTATATATATATAGTTACTTATATGTCCACTGTATATGCTACATTTTGATGTCTTTTGGGATTCTGATGTATATATGTATATATGTATATATGCTCTGTCCGGTTTTAACTTCGCAAGCCAGGTCAGAAGTTTTGTTATCTGTATCTTGGAACTCTTTTGTATATATCTATACTTAGTATACTCGTATTCTACTTCGTTATGTTAACGTTCACGTGAGTGCTGCATTTTTCTGTTTGACGCTTTGCTTTAAACCTTTCTTCAAAAGGCTCCTAGATAAAAATATCCTTACTATATTATATAAATATATTTTTCTTTTAGAGGTCGTAGCGCCTCGCCACCTTTGTTTTACATCCTAGATATAAAGTTTTGTATAGTAGGGTGTTACAGTTGTCGCTAAGGGCTGGTACTGTTTCTAATTTTGAGTCTGTTTGTTGGAGGAATTGAGAAGGTTGAGATTGTTGACTTAGACTTAAAATTTCCCTTATGTTAGTTGCCAAAATTATAGATTAGAAATAACTTAAGATGGACAATGTGATGTGTGGAGAATTAAGATTGCTTAGTGAGTTCATGTTACCTTATGTAGTATTTATTTGGCACTTTTACTGTACTGGAAATCCATGGGTCGGGGGTTCTCATTCCGTATATCTCTCTTATTTTTCAAATGCAGGTCCAAGTGCTTAGCAGTGAGCTATGCTTCATCTAAGAGATGGCGAAGATCCTTATATTTCTGCTTTATGTTGTGTATTCAATCCTTTTGAAAACTTGCATATAGAGGCCTTTATGTATCTTTTGGGAGCGATATGAGATATTATTGTCAAACTACTTTTACTCTAACCCTAGTTGGCCTAAACTTCGCGAGTTGTGACTTTCTTCTTTATGTCTTTATCTGTATATCGCTTTCGATTCACGTTTTATCTTTTATTTTATCGATACGTGAGCGTTACAACATCGTGATTTTGTTTTACTCCATTTTAGCCTTCTCGTTTAATATTTCTTTTCAATTATTTACATATAGATATATACATATATATATATATATTATAATCCACATGAGTCCTACCATCTTATTATCATTGACATATATAATACATAATTACTATATATGTAATAATATATAAATATAGACATAGTTAATTATGTAGTACTTACGTATTAATTTATACATAACTATGTATTACTTAGAAACCATATTTTGAACTTATTGGGTCTGTTGCGATCGCCAAAGGACAGGGTTGTATTAACGATTTTTATATTGGAATGTTACAAACTGTATGTTTGTTGGGGTGAACGAAAGGAAGAAAAAAAGTGAAATTAAAGAATATTCCAATTCAAATATGAAGTTATATAAAGCAAAATTTAGATAAAGTTATTATAGTTAATACATACATATTTAGACAGGCAAGTAAATTATTAAATTCATTATGAATTTTCGATCCAAAACCTACATTTGTAGAAATATAATTCACTCTCCTAAACTTTTTAAATATTGTGTTACCAAAAAATATCATTGAATATTATTTTGTTCACTAATTAATATGTTATTTGTGCTATAGTCTCATTTGTAGTCATGATCAAAGTTAATCTACCAAAAGAAAAACTAATATTGAATGTACTCCCTATATATTACCTATATATTATATATGTATGTGTTATTTAAGTAGTTAATACGTAATTATAGATTAATATATACATATTATTACCTCATTATGTATTATCTATGTATGTATTATATATGTATTATCTATGTAGTTAATATATAATTATGGATTATTACATATAGAATAACTCATTATGTATTAATACTTAATTATGTATATCTATATATTATTTTGGTATCACTACTAACTTATACGTATTGGTACGATATAAAAGATGGACAAATAAAAATTTGCAACGTAAATTATATTTATTTTTATTAGCATTTA
>NC_029773.3:21884737-21902879 GCF_000817695.3 Arachis duranensis | reverse complement strand
AATCACGGTCCAACCTCTAAAAAGATTAAATATGTTATTGAATATTATGTTGATCACTTGTTATTATGTTATGTGGCACCTATGTATAAATACATATATAGTTAATTATTTATTAACTATGTATTAATTAATATACACATTTTTAATTATAAAATACCTATTTTTGTATTATAACATAATTATGTATTACTTATATATTAATTACTATTATTTATGTTATGTATTACTGACGTGGCGAAAATTAGCAGATTAAGAAATTAATGTAAGAGATACGTTGCAAGTACAGTTCTTAACTAACAAAAATTTGCTCATCAATTTAGAAGGGTTGTCACAGTGTTGTCTTCCTGTTGGAGCTGCGGGCATTCATCAGTATAATGACTATAATCAGCACAGATCCTGCATACTCTTTGTGGAACCAGCTGTTGGTTTTGTTGTGGTGGGAGAGGCTGAGCATACTGAGCTTGTTGTTGACTCAACTGCATCTACTTCAGTAAGTTGGTCATTTCACATATACTCTGAGTTAGAACAGTAGTCTCTCTGCTAGAGGATACCTCTGCAACAGCTTTTGAGTGGCTTTGCCTCTGCCTGTGATTCCTAGTGAATTCAGCTAAGTCACTGATCAATTGCCATGCTTCATCAGTGGTCTTGTACGTTTTCATAGACCCATTGCTAGCACCTTCCAATGTGGTCTTATCTTGAGACTTCATGCCCTGTGTGAAGTAGCCGAACAACACCAACTTGTCAATTATGTGGTGGGGACATGCTTCCAGAAGATTGTTGAAGCGCTCCCAATATTCGTAGAGAGTCTCGAATTCGCCTTGAATAATCATGGAAATTTCTTTCCTCAATCTATTAGTAACTTCAGCTAGAAAGTATTTTTTCAAAAATTCTCTTCTAAGCATATCCCAGTTAGCAACAGTCGCTCCAGGTTGAGTGTAGTACCACTCTCTCGCCTTTCCCTCAAGAGAGAACGGGAAGGCTTTTAACAGAATAGAAGTTTCATCTGTACCATCACGCTTAACAGTAGAACAGGCTGTCTGAAAATCTCTAAGGTGCTTGATAGGCTCTTGAGCAGGTAAGCCATGAAACTTGGGCATCAAGTTGAGTAGCACAGTCTTTAGTTCGAAATCTGCAGCCACCGTTAGGTGATGCGCTTGATACGATTGCAGTGTAAAATCTGGGACTCCAGCTTCTTGGATAGTAACTCTCCTAGGTGCTACCATGTTACCTGTACGTGAGTTAACCGAATCAGTAGCAGAGGAGCTTGTTTCTTCCTCAAATGGCGGTTCAGGTTCGCCCTCAGATGAGACTGGTGAATCGATGACAATCACTTCACCACCCTCAGAGGCTAACTAACGTCGAGCTCGCCAAATACGTGAAATAGTTCTTTCAATTTCAGATTTAAAGCGGCTAAGCTCGGATCAGGCAATGAACGCGTCATTCAACGAAAGAAACACACAGTTCATGGTGATAAAGACAAAATAAAATAAAATGCAAATAAATTCCAATCAATAAATTAGCACACTATTGCAACTCCCCGGCAACGGTGCCAAAAATTGACATGGCGAAAATTGACAGATTAAGAAATTAATGTAAGAGATACGTTGCAAGTACAGTTCTTAACCAACAAAATTCCGCTCATCAATTTAGAAGGGTTGTCACAAAATTAGAATAAAAATACTGGGAGTATGAGTCTCAGGTCGTCTCCCAACGAGTTGCAGAAAGATGTGCTATTTTATTAATCAGAGGTTTTCCAAAATGTTTTTTGAGTTTGATAAATAGGAAATTAAATTAGAGAATTTATGTAATTCAAATAAAAACCTTGACTGGAAGAAGATTAATCGGAAGTTCTATCCTTGTTGGATTTCTCTCAAGATCAATTGATAATTGAAGGTTGTTTCTACTTAGTTATCCTTTACTGGGTAAAGGAAAGTCAAGTAAGTTGGAAGTCTACTTCTATTCACAAGATCTAATCCTCTTCCTTAGGAAGGATTAGTGTTAGTGACTAGAGAGCCAGCCAACAATAAACCCAATTGCAATATAGCTCTTGAGTATTCCAACTCAAGGTTCTCCTTTTAATCAACTCTCAATTAAGTTAGAGGACTACTCCATTATCATGAATGTAAACTTCACAAAATTAAAAAGGAAAAAAATAAAGACATGATAAACAATAATAAAAAAGATCAATTAAAATTAAAAATGGTTCTTGTATTAATAAATTATAAAAATAATCCAATTGTAACTCTGGACAAATTAAGGATATAAAAGAGTAAGTGAAAAGTAAGGAAACAAACTAGAATAATGAAGTCTTGGCAGAGGTAGTAACTCTTCTCAATATCCCAATCCAAAAAACAATAAAACAAAATTCTAAGAACTATGAATGTGTAGAGAGAAAACCTAGAGGAGGAGTAAAATCAGATCTAAAAACTAAAACCAAAATTATGCGGAATGAGAATTGTCCTTAGTCTCTGCATGTTTCCTGGCTCTAATCTATGTTTCTGGGCCGAAAACTGGGTTAAAACGCGGCCCAAAATCCACGCCAACAATTTCTCTAAATTCTACAGATCGCGCACGTCACGCGTTCGCGTCATCCAGCGTTTTTTCTTGCCACGCGTGCGCATCGTCCACGCATTCGCGTCACTCGTGCAGATTCCAATCCACGCGCTCGCATCAGGCACGTATTCGTGCCGCTGTGATTTTCTCCAATTCGCACGGATGCGTGAGCCATGCGTCCGCGTAGCTTCTTGCTGGTCATCTCCTCAATTTCTTGTGTTCCTTCTATTTTTGTAAGCTTCCTCTCCATTCTCTAAGCCATTCCTGCCCTATGAAGCCTGAGACACTTATCACACGGATCACGTCATCGAATGGTATAGAGAAAAATTAAAATACATAATTAAAATATCTTTAGGAAGTAAGTTTTCAACCATATAACAAATTTGGGAAGGAATTGTAAATACATGCAAATCATATGAATAAGTGGGTGCAGACATGATAAAACCACACAATTAAACACAATATAAATCATAAAATAATAGTTTATCAATTACCTATAGAGTTGGTGTTGCTTGAATTCGAATTTACTCCCTTAATTCTTTATGCTTAATTGACAAATTCTTCCATTTACATGTGGTTTATATTTTTCTTTGTTGAGACATGTTATGTTGTGCGATTTATTACAGGTATAACACATTTATATAAGAATCTTTTATAAGAATTGATTCAAAAGGAATGATTTAATCTGCCTTCTTATAATACAGATAGATCTGACGAGACTCATATTCTGACATTTGTCACATAGGTGGAAGTTGAAGGAGATGTTTTTCTTGGACAAAAAATCCAAACAAAGAAATATTTAAAGATAAGTGAAGCAGATGTTGGATATACAACCTTAAAATAATGAAAAGGTAGTTTCATAGTTTTTCATTTTATAATATGTCCATAAATATGGATATTGAGAACTAATCATCATTAAAATACAGTAAGTGAACTTCTGTACAATTTAGGGATAAATTTTTTTTCGGAACTCATATTATGGTTATTAGTAGTGGTGGTGGTAGTGGTGGTGGTAATGTTTTAAATGAAAATTTACTACATTAGTTTTTTAAGTAATGACAATTTATTATTTCGCTGCCCAACCTTTTAAAGATGGCGAACAGACTCGAGTTAATGAAATTAGCAGCAATTATATTCTTTCTTGCATCTTTTGTTTGTCTAGAGGAACTCCTTCATGATACTTATGTTAAATAGATCCCAGAACCAATTTATTTTCACAATAGAGTAGATCAATTCGCATATTCAATGTGATAGCTCAGAAAATTTATGGTAACTATTTTTTCATTACTTCCTACTTTGGCAATTTGTATGGATATTTCGTAGAAGTTCTACAGCATGACTACATTCCCACATGAATGTATGTAATACTATTAATTATATAATCCTTTTTTAACTTAAGTATTAATTCTCTTCATAATTGTGGAATTGAGTACTATTTTACTTTTTCTATTAAGAAAACAATCTAAGAAAAATAACTATTTCTTCACAAAGAATATTCTAATTCCAATATCAAGTTATGCAAAATAAAAATTTAGATAAAATTATCATTATTAATACATACATAAATAAGTAGTTTATTAATTTCATTAGGAATGTTCAGTCCAAAATATATACATTTGTGAAAATATAATTCTCTCTACATAAAATGTTTAAATACTATATATTACCAAAAAAACGCCATTGAATATTATATTATTAAGTTATTAATATGTTATGTATGTTGTAGTCGCATTTGTAGTAATGATCAATGTTAATCTGCACAAAAAATACACTAATACTAAATGTACTCCCTATATATTATGTATGTATGAATTACTTATATAATTAATACATAATTTTAGATTAGTACACACAAACTATTACCTCATTATATATTATCTATGTATGAATTATCTATGTATGTTTTAATACATACATAGTTAATAATGTATAAACGTATTATCCATGTATATATTACCTATGTAATTAATAAATAATTATGAATTAATATATATAGTATTATGTCATTATGTATAAAAACTTAATTATGAATTACCTATGTATTAATTAATACATTCATATTTAATAATTTATTACCTATATATTAATTAGTATTCCCTATGTTACGTATGTAACTATGTATGTATTAATACATATATAATACATAATTACAATGTATATATTAATGTATATATACATATATAGTTAAATTGTAATTACCAATCACCCTCTAAAAGGTTAAATATGTTATTGAATATTATGTTAATCACTTGTTAATATGTTATGTGTTACCTGTGTATAAATACATATATAATTAATTATGTATTACCTATGTATTAATTAATACACACATTATTAATTATGTATTACTTATATATTAACTACTATTATGTATGTTATGTATTATCTATAGAGTTGGTATTTTTTAATTCGAATTTGCTGCTTTAATTCTTTATGCTTAATTGACAAATTATTCCATTTACATGTGGTTTATATTTTTTTTTGTTGAGACATGTTAAGTTTAGGGGTGGCAACAATACCCATACCTGCGGGTCCCTACCTGCCTCGTAGTGAATATAATATATATATTAGGTTAGTTCCTCACCGTCACTCATTTCCGTTCTCAACCCTAGAGAACTCATTTCGTCACTCACTCACTCTTCACTTCTTCAACTCTTTTCTAATGAGTCAAGGACCACAATCACTTCTTCACCTGTGCCAGTAAGTCGCCGTCACAGCTCATCCCATCGTTGTAGCCGGTCAGCCTCGTCATACTCACCGTCGCTCACCAACACACCAACCCTCCTCATTCACTTCGGTCACCTCGCCGCTGTCCTTCACAGAGCTCACCTTGGCGTTGCTCCCACTTTCTGCCGTCACTATCCTCGCCTCTCCGATTTGCAGTCTCTGGTCTCTGCTCACCTTATCGTCCCTCCTTCCTCCGTCGTTGTCTCTCTGGTGACTGGTAAGTACTAAGTACTTCTCGCTCAATAGTTACCACTGATGTGCATCTTTAGTTTTTTTTCTTTAATTTAATTATATGATTTATGTTTTATGCTAAAATAGCTAAGATAAAACTAAAATTAATTTTGATGCTCAAAATAACATTTAAAATTTAGTCCATAGATTCTTTTGACTAGGTAGGTTCCTGCATTGTGTAACTCTTCTTCTTGTAAGATTCTTCAATTTCTGATTTGGGTGATAACAGATTCTCTGGGAAGTTTTCTGAGTTTGTTACTAAGTTTGATGGGATGAAATAGCTTGATTCAGGGAACAATTAGTGTTTGTTGGCTCAATTAAAAAAAAATCATTTTCCCCTTTTTTAAATAAAAACTTAAATTATAAAATTGAGCTATGAAGTGACGGTGTGGGTTGATGGCTTCATCCTGTTGAAATTGAAATAGCTTGATTCTTGTTGAATTCGTTACTCTAAGTCTGAGATTGATGGCTTCATCCTGTTGAATGATGATATAATAATTCCACTCTTGTTTTATTTATTTATTCATTTATTGAAGCTTCACCCTTTGTTTTTCTGTTTAATCAAACTGAACCAAAAAGTTTTGTTTTTTCCTCCTAAACTTTAGCTTCAATCTTTTTAAAAACTTTAGATCTGAAATGTATATTATTTATATATACTATTGTTTTATTTATATATATACTTTTGCTCCCTTTTCCTGTAAACAGCAACAACACACACATTTTTTTCTTGGCTTGAACCATGGTTCCTTCTAGATCTGCCTACTGCTTAGCTGTAACCATGTCCAACTTTTTCTTCTCCCTTTTCTTTTCCTCATTATTTAATCATGAATATAATAGTAACAATAATAATTACTCCTTTTAATTTACTTGTGCTATGCCTGTTTATGTTTGTAGATCATATTAGTATTTTGTAGGTTTAATTACTCTGTTGGTCCCTATAGTTTCACGAAATTTTTAATTAAGTCCCTATACTTTTTTTCTTTTTCCCTATATGTTAATTTTTTTTAATTAAATCCCTACTGTGACAAAAATGTCTAAAATAACAGAATATTCTCTTAAAAAACGAATATTCTCTCTTTTAGGATAGCAAAACACTCTTATATTTTTAAAATTTCAAAAAAACCCTTCTCACTTCCACACTCACATCTCCTCAGCCCTGACTTCTTCGTCGAACTCTCTCCAGATCTGCTGCAAGGTGCCCTCTCGCCACGCCTCCTCCTCTCGGCATCCCTGTCGTGCCCCCATCGAGTGTTCCCCTCTCATCCCCAGTTCTTGAGATTCGTACTCCTTCATCCAACGTGTGTGAAATTCCTCACCTCTGCGTTACTCTGCTCCTTCAAGTGGATTGTCGAGTTGCACCGCTGCCATCCGTGGTGCTCTCACCGGCATCGAAGTTGAGCATCTCCTCGATCACATGCGAAACCGTCACACCGTCCTCCACCGTGAGCCAATCTGACCTATCGCCCCAATCTAACCTATCACGGCATATCTCCTTTCACTGATTCGTTTTTCCACATTGATCTTTCCTTCTTGTTTTCAATCTTGGTTCAAAATTTTGAGCAAGAATTTGGATTTATCTTTTATTAATTGGGTTTAATTGCTGTTGTTTAGAGTTAGGGATTTGATCATGTGACTTGATCCACTATGGGCAAGCTCAGCTGGCTAATCTTTATTCCATTTTATTCATTACTTTAACTATTTAGACTGGTGAGAGTTGATGATCTAGATTGCTAATTGAGTTAGATTAACTAACAGATTATAATTTTTTCTTTTAAATTATGATTTTAATTAGAGTAATCATACATCTGTGTATGATCAGCAAGAATGAATTGCTCAAGGTTGACTGGTTCTCAATAGAGCGTGTCTTAATCGCATCCAATTGAACTAATTTTTAAAGATCCTGTGATTTTCAATCGAATGTTCATTTTTGCATGTTTTCTCCTATTGTTCTTGCTGCTTAGTTCCAAGGAAGGCTGCATTATCAGAGTATTTCATTTATTTTGTGCAGTTAGTTGAATTTATGAAAGCCCATTGATTGGATTTTCTATATATTGTGAACCTAGTTCTATTCCATATTTGTGCAGTTCATTGAATTTATGAAAGCCCATTATTATTTAAGTGAAATTAGAAAATAGCACTAAATTAATTTGTGCAGCTAGCTAACTTAGCTGGTTTATGTATTAATTATTGGTAAAGAACTTGTTGTATAGAAGGGAGGATTTATCTGCCTTTACAAGTATGAACAATAATGGAGTTATTATAGACTTTACAGGTTTATGTGCAAATGATGCCAGGATTATTTATGAACTCTGTTATATGCTTGATTAGTATTATGCCAGGATTATTTATTATAAAACTCTATATGCCTGAATTTTCACATGCACTATACACTAAGAATGAAAGAAAAAAAATTGTTCAGGAATTGACTCAGACTATTCGTTGATTTTTACTACTCATGCTATCTTTGTATGTGTGTCCAAACTTCTAAACCTATATTAGTCGTTCCTCTCTTTTATGTATATAGCAATTTTTCAGTGAGCTTTCACTTGATATAATGATAATAATAAAGCTAAATAACAATAAATGATGATATAGTGGATCTTTTACATGAGTGTAATATTCTTGTGAGTCATCAAGAGGAGTTTTTCCCATATCACCATATGTAATGGATCTTAGTTCATCTGCTCCTCCAATGGGTGGAGTAAAAAAACTGAATTGTTTACTCCAACCATATGTAATGGATCTTAGTTCATCTGCTATTTTCATTCCAGTCGGTTGTCCTCACCAAGTCAGAAATATAAAGGTAAGAACATACATGATGCATTAGTCACATCTTTAGTGTACTGAGTTATTTCTTTATATATCTGCAATATTTTAATTCAATAAAAATGTAAAGAATTTTCTTTTGTGAAGTGAGCCGGATGAAATTGCTAATCATATTCAATGTTCACGGTTAGTGTTTGTGATCTTTACTCCTATCTGGTTTGCATTGTGATGCATGCATGATTTGATTACAATGTTCACTTTAATAAGGCATTGTTAGATTATTGTTTCTAGGTTCATGAATCATGACTATGAATATAAGTTTATTATTTGATTTACTAAATTGGTGATTTTTATACAGGTCTGGAAAAAGTGAGGTTCGGGATGGTTGCATATAGTTACTGATGAATTGAAGTCTGCTCTCTCAGAATTTTTCTCGGCTCAAAACCGTCTGTTATCAATGTTATTATTGATCTCTATGCTAGTTCAGGGAGTGGGAGGCTGCAACACAAGAACTGATATTCAGATTTAAAATTTCAATAACACAAATTACATATCCTTGTGATTTTTTATTGTTTACCATGATATGATAAAGACATAAATTATATTCTATGAATCCACACAAATATAAAATGTTACATTATCATAATGAATACTTGAAGGATGAAAACTGAATTTTATATATGCTTATTACTATTATTTCTATTTCATTTTATCCATTCTTTTTTTAGGTTCTTAAGATAAGATATTTTGAAAGTAAAAAAAAAAAAAAGAGAATGTATTTTTGGTACAATTTGTATATAAATAAGCAAAAGAATGATAGTGACAAAATAAAATGGATTATAAGAATATTTTTCATGTCTTATAATCATTGAATAGGGATTATAGGAATATCTTTCATTGAATATTTATAGTTTCACCGAATTTTCAATTAAGTCCCTATATTTTTTTCTTTTCAATTAGGTCCCTAAGGGTATAAAAGTAATTTTACAATTCACTAACATTTTTTGACGTTTAACGTTAATAAGGACTCAATTGAAAAAAAATTAACATATAGGGACCCAATTAAAAGGAAAAAAATATAGGGACCTAACTAAAAATTTCGCAAAACTATAGGGACCAACAGAATAATTAAACCTATTTTGTAATATGTATTATGAGTTTGTATTTGCAAGACACTACTACTACACTCTGCAGCATAGCAGCATATTCCTCTTCGTTTTAATCATCAGTGCATGCATCATCTTAATTAATTTTCTAAAATTATCAAAGATTCATAATCCAATCTTCATCATTATTATATTTCAATGCTGCTTATTATACATGCTATATAGCTCTAAACATTTCAAATGTATATATTTCATTATTATCATTATTATTAGATTAATGTTGTTCATCTAAGAAATGTTGTGGTTATAAATGATGACTTGAACTTGAACTTGACCCCACTAGGCTGGAGGAGCCACTTTACTTATTCATGTGACTTAAAGCCTTGTGTTAAGTGTTAACAACAAGATTGAAATGATATTATTTATATATACTAATGTTTTTATTCAGTGTTTCTTAGAATAGAGCTATCAAAATATTGTTGTTCTTGAGTCAATGTCCTTTTTACCTCTTGAGTCAATTTTGTTGTTCTCTATGAGGACAAGCTGATAGCAATTACCCTCCGTTCTTTCTATTTTTTTTCCATTTCAAATTATTTTAGTGTGTTGTAGTGACTCTGTTTCTTTTGATCATTTAGGTTATGCATGTATATTCATAAAGAGTAGAAAATCTCTAATTTTATTCGGATTTTGTATTTTGAATTTTGATTTTATTTTGATTTTGCAATTGTGAATTTTGATTTTTATACATTTATATTATTTATGTTAATTTTACACCCCCAGATTTAAATCTTGATTTGCAAACTTTTAATGATGATGAAGATGTTGAAAATGATCAAGAATAAGGGTTGAAGTTTCCTTTATATTTAATATTATAATTTCTTTATTATGGTGTTAAATTTGTAGTGATCTAACACTTTTTTTTTAATTTCAAGTTATTTAAGCTAATGATATTGTTTGAATTTTATGTTTGTAGTTTAATTTATTTATGAATTTTAAGTTTTTGTCTTAATTTATATATGAATATGTAAAAATTAAAATATTTAATTTTTATAGGGGTGGGTAGGAGTGGACGGGTAGGAGATGAATAATAGGACGGTGGAGCGGGTTCGAGTAGGGTAAAAAAATCCGCCCTTACCCGCCCCACTGTCACCCCTAATTAAGTTGTGTGTTTTTTTATAGGTATGACATATTTATACAAGAATCTTTTATAAGAATTGGTTCAAAATAAAGGATTTATGCTGCATTCTTATTATACAGATAGATCTGACGAGACTCATAGATCTGACGAGACTCATTTTGACATTTGTCACGTGTTGAAGTTGAAGGGGAGATTGTCATTTGACAAAAAGTCAAAACCAAAAAACATGCAAAGATGAGTGAAGCAAATGTTGAATGCACAACTTTAAAAGAACGAAAATGTTGTTTTGTAGTTTTTCATTTTATAATGTCCAAAAATATGGATATTGAGAACTGATCATTATTAAAATGCAGGAAACAAACTTCTGTAAAATTTATGGATAAAATTTTTTGGAATTTCTATTATTATTGTTGCTAGTAGTGGTGGTGGAAGTATTCTAAATGAAAATTTATTACATTAATTTTTGAAGTAATGACCTAATTCATTATTTTCCTGCCAAACCATTTGAAGACGGCGAATAGGCTTGAGTTAAAGAAATTAACAGCAATTACATTATGTTCTGTATCTCTTGTTGGTCTAGAGGAACTCCTTCATAATACTTATGTTAAATAGATCTCAGAACCAATTGATTATCACAATAGAGTAGATCTAGTTCGCATATTAAAATGTGATGACTCAAGAAATTTACGGTAACTATTTGTTTATTGCTTCTTTCTTTGGCAATTTTTATGAATATTTCGTAGTTCTACAGCATGATTGCATTCCTACATGAATGGATGTAATACTACAAATTATATAATTATTCTTTAATTTAAATATCAATTCTCTTTATAATTGTGGAATTGAGTATTATTTTTTTTATTAAGAAAACAATCTAGGAAACATAAGTATTTCTTCATAAAAGAATATCCTAATTCAAATATAAAGTTATGCAAAATAAAATTTAGATAAAATTGCCATTATTAATACAAACATAGATCAGTAGTTTATTAATTTCATCATGAATTTTCAGTCCAAAACATATACATTTGTGAATAAATACTATGTATTACTAAATAAACGTTATTGACTATTATATTATTAACTTATTAATATGTTATGTATGTTGTAGTCTCATTTGTAGTAATGAGTAATGTTAATTTACACCAAAAAATGTACTAATATTAAATGTACTCCCTATGTATTATGTATATATGAATGTATTACTTATTTAGTTAATACAAAATTATAGATTAATACATAAATAATATTACTTCATTACGTATTATCTATGTATGAATTACATATGTATGCTTTAATACATATATAGTTAATGTACAAGCATATTATCCATGTATGTATTATGTATGTATCTGTATTATCTATGTAATTAGTAAATAATTATGGATTAATATTTAGTATTATCTCATTATGTATAAATACTTAATTATTTATTACCTATATATTGATTAATACATTCATATTTAAATATTTATTACCTATATACTAATTAGTATTACCTATGTTTTGCATGTAACTATGTATGTATTAATACATATATATAGTTAAATTGTATTATCACTCACCATCTAAAAAAGTTAAATATGTTATTGAATATTATGTTGATCACTTGTTAATATTTTAGGTGTTACCTATATATAAATACATATATAGTTAATTATGTATTACCTATATATTAATGTATATATTAATTAATATATAATTATGTATTACCTGTGTATTAATTAATATACACATTATTAATTATGTATTACCTATTTTAGTATTATTACATAATTATGTATTACTTATATATTAACTATTATTATCTATATTATGTATTACTCAATGTTCTAAAAATCTGACTAGACCAGACAGTCCAATCGGCTCAACCGCAAACCATAAGCTTAAAAAATTCAATTTGTCAAGTAAAACCACTAATCCAAAAATTGGATTTAAATCGTTGAACTTGTTGGTAACCGATCGGTTGGACCGGATTGCGACCCAGCTGGTTTCTCATGAAATGATCCTGTTTTGCATTGAACAAAACAAAATGAAAAGCACGTGTAAAATAAAATCAACTTTTCTCTAATTCTTCCATCTCCTTTCTCCTGTCCAAAGAAATGCAAACCCTAGTCTTATTATCGCAAGCCACAAGAAGTGATCTATCATCGCTGTCAGTCACAATCAGCGCACATGTGAAGCCCAGAAGCCTCTTCTCTTAATCATAGATCTCATTCTTTAATTTCTTTTATCCCCTTCCTTCTCCCAAAAAAAATAGAAAACCCTAACCTCACTGACGCAAGGAGTGAGCAATCTTGCCGTCTGTTGAGTGGCTCAATTTTTCGTTCCGTCGGCGTCTTCCAAATTAGAACCCCTATTGCCTCTCAGAAGCCTCTTCTCCTAATCATAGATCTCATTCTTTAATTTCTTTTATCCCCTTCCTTCTCCCAAAAAAAATAGAAAACCCTAACCTCACTGACGCAAGGAGTGAGCAATCTTGCCGTCTGTTGAGTGGCTCAATTTTTCGTTCCGTCGGCGTCTTCCAAATTAGAACCCCTATTGCCTCTCAGTCTTCGTTCTCTACTGTTGATAAAGAGGATCAATTTAGTACTTTACTCTTTGTGAAAAATAGTTTTCTCTCTATATAAAATGTTTAAAGACTATGTATTACTAAAAAACGTCATTAAATATTATATTGTTAACTTATTGATATGTTATGTGTGTTGTAGTCTCATTTGTAGTAATGATCAATATTAATCTACACAAGAAACACACTAATATTAAATGTACTCCCTATGTATTATGTATATATGTATTACTTATGTAGTTAATACATAATTATAGATTAATACAGGTGTATTAATTATAGTTAATAATGTATAAATGTATTATCTATGTATTATCTATATATGAATTATCTATGTTTTAAATATATATAGTTAATAATGTATAAATGTATTATCCATGTATGTATTATATACAGGTGTATGTATTAGGGTATTACCTATGTAATTAATAAATAGTATTACTTCAATATGTACTAATACTTAATTATGTATTACTTAACATTCATAGTTAATTATTTATTACCTATATATTAATTAGTATTATCTATGTTATGTATGTATGTATTCGTACATATTACTATGTATATATTAATGTATAAATACATATATATAGTAGGCTACGTCTGTGGTGGCTCTATTTAAGGTGCCTATTGATGACTATATGTTGACTCTTCAATTGAGAGTTGACATGTGGCATTATATATTAAAGTGATTAAATGAGATATAAAAATAATTAAGTATGATATTACGGCAATCTTGATATATTAACTTATGGCTGTTTGAAAATTTATTATATCTTATTAATTTTATAACCAAAATGTATTACATGTTACTTTTTTATTGTAATTAAAATTAAATCAATTTTTTTAATTAAAAAATTCTCACCCCTTTTTTATTAATTTTATAATTAAAATGTGTCACGTGACACACTCTCATTATAATTAAAATCAATTTTTTCTTTTTAAAATTAAAGAATTTTTTCTTTCTCTCTACTAATTTTATAACTAATATGTGTCATATATTATTCCCTCATTGTAATTGAAATCAAATTTTTTCCTCCAAAATTAAAAAATTTTCCCTTTCTTTTTCTTCCTTTTTCTATCTCTCTCATTCCTTCAACTACTCTATCTATATCATTATCAATGACTAATTACGAATTTGACAATCAAAATGTGCAACATGACATTTTTTAATTGCATTTAATTAAAATTAAAATATTAAAATTGAAATTAAAATATACCTATATTATGTATCATATATTACTATCTTATATATTACTATCTAATTTAATAACCAAATGTGTCACATGATACCCTCTTACTAAAATTGAGAAAAAATATTTTTCTCCAAAATTAATAAACCCCCTTTCTAAATTCTCTCATCTACCTCTCTCCATTTTTCTATTTCTCCCTACCATTTTCACTCTATATATAATTTATATTTAATATTAATAATTTCACAAATCAAAATATGTCATCCGATATTTTTTATTAAAATTAAAATAAATTTTTTTCCTAAAATTAACAAATTCTCACTCTTATTCTTCATTTTTATCTTTTTTTCTATTTTTTCTCATTCTCTATTTGTTCTACTTTTTTATTTTATAAAAATAAGTTAATACATATTCCCTCATTGTAGAAATGCACATTTTTAGATCGTATAGAATTAACACATTAATTACAAAAAAAAAAATTAACACATTTATCCAATTCAATTAACACATTTACTTCAGTGTAATAAGATCATAAATACGGTCAATAAAACAACACTTCTCAAGTGTTAAACTCTCATAAAATTTACGCACTAGCCATCATAGCTACCACATTGGAGTAGCCACCATAGACAGCACCTATATAGTTAAATTGTATTACCACTCACCCTCTAAAAAAGTTGAATATGTTATTGAATATTATGTTGATCATTTGTTAATATCTTATGTATTACCTATGCATAAATACACACATAGTTAATTATGTATTACCTATGTATTAATCACTACAAGATTAATATCTATTTGAGGGAGTATTTTGGTGAAGGTTTATAAAAACCTCTATAATACATTTTATTTATGGCAATTTAGAAAACCTCCACTAATAATTAATTAAAATTAAATTTTAGAATAATTAATTAAATTTATGTAATTACTTGATTAATTAATTATTCTCTTTTTCTATTAATTGACATTTTGATATGTTCCTGAAGATACAAATTAGTTTTACTTTTTCAGAGTATATTGGATCCAACAGTTTGAAATTGAGAATTTGATTAGCTTGTTGATCAAACTACATTAGCTTCTATCAGGTTCTTCATTATTTTCTTTATTATCTCTAGTATTTTTGAAATGCTCTGTATATAGTTTATTGTTTATTATCAAGGAAAGTAAAATAAGTTGTTATTGGTTTTTGGATCTTATTTGTTACTTTTGTGGCTCTTAATGAATCTGAGTCTACTTCACATTCGGAAAAGTTTCACATTCAGACTATTTGTAATCCTTGGACATAATACCAGAAGGAATTCCAATGGAAATGCTTACTCGTTGTTCGATGGATTTGTGGTCAACTCCTGATTTTAATACTTCTTTTGGCGTCTACTTCACTAATATATTTTCATAAGAATTTCTCATTTTTGTTTACTAGTTCAGATACAAGTTCTTCCTCTTATGTAGTTTGCATACAAAATAGTGATAAACTGATATTTGATCTTCTTACATATATCTTTGTACATACGTTTTTACTTGCCCTAATTTCTATAGGACCTTCGATTTGTTTTGCATGTTAGCCTTTTTTCACTAAATAATAAAATTGAATAGCTGGTTACAAAATAAATCATTTAGACCTAATAAAATTTAGTATACTGTTTATTCATGCCAATCTTTATTTTATTCTCCCAGGGTTCCATCCCACCTCATTCAACTTTTCTTCGCGGGAGTCTATATTATGATTTGTGCCCATGGCTCGTTGCAAATGGATAGTTAAGAGAGGTATGTGCTATGTAATGTGTTTGGGTGAGATTCTTGTTTCTAATTAAAATAGATTGGATATTTTTAGGTGGACAAATATATTAAACTAATTTTTAATTAATTAATATTAACTAACTTTAAAGTAAACCATATTTAAGCAAATATGATTTGTGATATATGTGTAATTTATAGTGCTATTTTTCTTTGAATACATTGTTCAGAACATGCCATTATTTTAGGGCAATACTCCATTGCCCCTTAAAGTATAGTTGGTTTGAACTTTTAGAGCTTTGCATATTCATTAAGCAGATGAAACATGTAGTCATACACATACTCTATGCTTAAATATTCATGTATAAATTTGTTAGCTGCCTCATCTATTGCTGCCTGCTAATTAATTAAACTGAGGGATATAAAGTGATAAACAAAGAAGAATTAGAAAATAAAATTTAATTAGTATTTAATAATTATGGAAAGTATGATGCAGATTCAGATTCAAATATGATTCTGACACATTCGTTTTGCTCACTTGTGATTCTGGTTGATGCAGCATTGGTTGCTTAACTCTATATTATTATTTCTTGCTTGTCCTTGTAATTAATTGTTTTTTCTTTCTTTTTTTCCTTAGCAATAATGTAAGAAATTTGGTGAGATGCAGGCCCTTAATGTGCATGCATTATCCTCTCATAAAATATCCTAACTCATACCAAACATAATCTAGTCAAACTTGTAGGATCCATCATGCATTCTTTTTCCTAGTTGATGATACATATTTTTTTTTGTCATTGTTTCAGTTTTTGTTCTACATATATATGCTTTTTCCTCTCTTTTTTTACAGTTGATAGATGCAGGGTTTCATTGCTTTGTACCTAATTGGATAGGATTTGGATTTAGTGACAAATCTCAACTAAGATATGATTTTGATTACACAGGTTTCCTTTTATGGATGATCTCATACCAGAATCAAATTTTAGTAATGCAGAAACCTTAAAAAATATTTTTGTTTCAATTCTTATAGAGAAGGAGTTCCATGATGCATTGGATAATTTGCTTGAGGTGTTGGGGGTCAAGTCTCCCTTTTTCCTAGTTGTTCAGGTATCTAAATTAAGCATGGATACTGTACAACCTATGGTAGCTGATGGTGTTTTTGCGGAAAACAAATTTCCAACACACAAATCCAACCGGCAAGTGTACCGGGTCGCATCAAGTAGTAATAACTCACTTAGAGTGAGGTCGATCCCACAGGGATTGATGGATCAAGCAACTTTAGTGGGTGATTAGTTTAGTCAAGCTAACATTGAGTGAATTGTGTGAAGTGTAGCCAACAGAAAGTAAATGGCAGAAATCTTAAAGATGCAGAAAGTAAATTGGCAAGTAACTTAAAGAGCAAGAAATGTAAATTACAAGAATCTTAAATGATAAGAAATGTAAATTGCATTAAATGTAAAGGGGGTTGGGTGCTGGAAATTAAAGAAGGCAATAGATTAAGCAACTAGAAATTTAAATTGCAGAAAATGTAAATGTGCAGGAAATTAAATCAAGCTCAATATGGACAGAAATGTGAAAGTGTAGAATGCAGGAAAGGAAATTTCAGAAAAGTAAACGTAGCAGAAGACTGAGATCAATTCTCAAATCTCAAAGAGCATTTGATAATTTCAATGAAACAGTAAAAGAAAAACAGAAGAGTAGCAAAGAGCTTAGCAAAGAGCTTAGCTAGATCTCAATCCCTTCCTTGATCCAACAGCAAACAAGATGCAGGAAAATTAAAGATGAAAGCAGTAAGAGAACTTTGATTCAAATTGCAATTCACTTGAAAGTTTGCAGAAGAAGAACAAGAGAAATCTTAGACCAAGAGGGAAACAGAATTCCTTCACTCTCAATCCAGATTCAAAACAGAAATGAAAACTAAGAGAGAGATCTCAAATCCTAATATTCCTTCGTGGAGCTCCCCCCCTCTCTGAAATGAGAGTGATGCCTTTATATAGGCTTTTCAAAGTGAAAAATGAAAAAAAAAAACAAATTACAAAAATGAAAATCCTAATTTAATTGATCCATGTGCCTTTGAGTCATGTTGAGTGGGCTTTGCTTGCTTTGGATTTGAGGAGAAATGGGT
>NC_029773.3:21863471-21879499 GCF_000817695.3 Arachis duranensis | reverse complement strand
CTATATATCGTTGGAAAGCTCTGAATGTCAGCTTTCCAACGCAACTGAAAGCACATCAATTGGACGTCTGTAGCTCAAGTTATAGCCCTTTGAAGGAGGCATGGTCATGCTGTGAGCGCCCAGATTTTAACTTAGCCAAAATTTGCTTCATCCTCACTTTGCTTCATTATGATTCTGCCCTGCCCTTGGCAAGGGCAGGGCAGTGTGCGTGCTGGGTGTTTTCCTCTTTGATTTTGTCATGGGCCACGCTTTTAAAAGCGTGGCCTAAGGCTCCAAAGTGTACCCCAACTTTAAAGTGTACCCCAAAGCTCTTTTTTTCTCTTTTTTTTGTGCTTCTTTGCTTCTTTTTCTTCTTATTTTCTACAAGATTTATAAAATTAAAATATCAAGAAAATATATCATTTAAGTACAAAAGCATTCAATATTTAAGCACAAATCATCAATTTCTTGTATGAAAAAGCATAGAAAAATAGGTATATGATGACTTGTCATCAGTAGCATCCATCATTTGAAAGTTATATTGAATTCAATGAAATACTAAAATGCATTTATTTACATGTACATAGGGTTCTTGATTTAGAAAGCTTATAGTTTATACTATAGTTGCATTTATGTTTTTCTGTATGATTCTGATTGCTAGTTGTAGATATGTAAATTCGGATCAAATTAATGGTCATGACTCATGACTAACAATTTAATTGCAAAATGGAAAGTGCTATTTGTACTATATAAACAAAGAATCACACTGTTCACATAACCTATCAAATCACGTTCTTTTTTTCTAACTTATTTAAAATTTTCAAAATTTCATTCGACCATTTTCATGTAATTACAAGATTGCATAATTAAGCTTATGCAACTTTATATAGTTACAGGTTCTTTTATTTTATTCTCTTTACCACTGTATGAATGCTTTTATTCCTAACGCTAGGACCAATTCTTCTTTTGGATTCAAACCCGAGTAACTAGTAACTTTATGCTTTCCATAACTCAAAGGCAGGGATATAAAGTTTAAGTTTATAATTTAAAACTTAAAATTTAAAATTTAAAATTTAATTAATTAATATTAACTAAAAAGAAGTTAATTATCTAACATTAATAAACTCAATCATGGATTTAATTTCTAGTTTTATTAGGCATTTGCTTAGATTTTTTCTGTTTTCAGGATTGAAGTGGGTACTGATTTTTCTCTCACCAGTTTCTTGCTATTGCTTTTGAACAAGCGCTTGTTGAGGTAAGATAATAATTATATCCTATTTTATTTTAAATATGTTAGAAGTCTATTATAGCTTTGTAGTTTATTATGTTAATTAGAAGTCCCATATATATTTTTTAATAGTACTATACACAGGTCTAGTAATTATTTTTTCCTACTTGAACTTTAACTAGCAACAATGGATAAATCTTGAATTGCTAAGCCACGAAACTCAGATGAATATATAGTTGGTCTAGAAAATTTTTTGGATTTTGCATTTTAACATGGAGCAATTGAGAATAGTAAGATAATATGTCCTTTTCCAAGTTGTGGGTTTCGCAAATGGCATGCTCAAAAAGATGTTAGAGATCATTTACTTTACATACCATTCCCTAAGAATTATGTTGTATGGAGCTTTCATGGCGAGAAAGAAGTAACCGAATTTTTAACAAGTGCACATGTCATGCGCGAGACATTGGCAACTGAACATCCCTAGATAACATGGTAAATAATACTTTCGGGATACATATGAATCAAGAGAGCGGTGAGAATTCAGGTATAGAAGATTTTGTAAATGATGAGCCAAGAGAAAATCATAGAGACTTTGCTGAGTTTCTCAAGGAAGGCAATCAAAAGCTACAGGAAGGAAGCGACTTCACAAAGCTAGAATTCATAGTCAAATTGTATCATATTAAAGTCTTGTGTGGACTAAGTGGCAAGGCCATTACCATGATACTTGAGTTGGTGAGGGATGCTTTTAGTTATGTAAATTTGCCTACGACTTTTGATCAGGCAGAGAAACTAATTTGAAAACTAAGTTTTGACTATGTTAAGATAGATGCTTGTCCCAATGATTGTATGTTGTTCGAGGATGAAGATCCAAACAACATCCAACAAACATGCAGTCATTGTGGTGCTTCTAGGTGGAATTCTAAGAAGAAGAAGAAGAAAAAACAAGCTGCCAAGGTTTTGAGATACTTTTCGTTGAAACCAAGGTTGCAAAGATTGTTCATGTGTCGTAAAACTACAGAGCATATGTTATGGCATGCAACGGCGAAGGGAGAAAATGACAAAATTGTGAATCCAAGGAATGGTGAGGCGTGGAAGACTTTTGATTTGACACACAGAGATTTTGGATTGCAACCTAGAAATGTTTGCTTAGGACTTGCTAGTGATGGTTTTAATCTTTATAGATCAATGAGTTCTACTCATAGCATTTGGCCTATGTTTCTGATTCTATATAATCTTCCTCCTCGGATGTGTATGAAACATACTTCATTTATCTTATCAATGGTTATACCTGGCAAGCATAGTCCCGGAAATAATATAGACATATATCTTAAACTACTTGTCAGAGAGTTAAAAGAATTATGGGATGAGGGTATGGAAATTTATGATGCATCAGAACATAAAATGTTTAAGATTCATGTAGCTCTTATATGGACAATTAGTGATTTTCCTAGCCTAAGCATACTCTCGGATGGAACACATACTGGTTTGGCTTGCCCAACTTGTAATTTTAATGCAAAATCTTTTTATCTTAATCATAGCAAAAAATGGTGTTACATAGGTCATCGACGTTTTCTTGGTAGACAATGATGAGCGGATAATTTATACGCTTTTTGGCATTGTTTTTAGGTAGTTTTCAGTAGGATCTAACTACTTTTAGGGATGTTTTTATTAGTTTTATGCAAAATTCACATTTCTGGACTTTACCATGAGTTTGTGTGTTTTTCTGTGATTTCAGGAGGTTGACAAAGGACTGCTGATGTTGTTGGATTATGACCTCTCTGCACTCGAAATGGATTTTCTGGAGCTACAGAACTCCAAATGGCGTGTTCTCAACTACGTTAAAAAGTAGACATCTAGGGCTTTCCAGCAATATATAATAGTTCATACTTTATTTGAGTTTAGATGACACAAACTGGCGTTCAACTCCAGTTCCATGCTGCATTCTGGAGTAAAATGCCAGAAACACGTCACAAACCAGAGTTAAATGCCAAACAGACATTACAACTTGGCGTCTAACCCCAAGAGAAGCCTCTGCACATGTAAAGCTCAAGCTCAGCCTAAGCACATACCAAAGTGGGCCCTGGAAGTGGATTTCTGCACTAAGACTTATTTCTGTAAACCCTAGTAACTAGTCTAGTATAAATAGGACATTTTACTATTGTATTAGACATCTTTGGTCTCAATTTTAATCTATTGTTCATCTTAGGAGACTATTGATCACGTTTGGGAGCTGGCCATTTGGCCATGCCTAGACCATCACTTATGTATTTTCAACGGTGGAGTTTCTACACACCATAGATTAAGGTGTGGAGCTCTGTTGTACCTCGAGTTTTAATGCAAAGTACTACTATTTTCTATTCAATTCATGCTTATTCTTGTTCTAAGATATCACTCATACTTCAACCTGATGGATGTGATGATCCGTGACACTCATCATCATCCGTCCTTATGAACGCATGCTTGACAACCACTTCCGTTCTACAAGCGAGAGCAAGAGTGTGTATCTCTTGGATTCCTTAATCAGAATATTCGTGGTATAAGCTAGAATCCATTGGCAGAATTCTTGAGAATCTGAAAAGTCTAAACCTTGTCTGTAGTATTTCGAGTAGGATTCAGGGATTGAATGACTGTGACGAGCTTCAAACTCGCGAGTGTTGGGCGTAGTGACAGACGCAAAAGGATCAATGGATCTTATTCCGACATGATCGAGAACCGACAGATGATTAGCCGTGCTGTGACAGAGCATTTGAACCATTTTCACTGAGAGGATGGGTAGTAGCCATTGACAACGGTGACGCTCTACATACAGCTTGCCATAGAAAGGAGTAAGAATGACTGGATGAAGTAGTAGGAAAGCAGAGATTCAGAAGGAACACATCATCTTCATACACTTATCTGAAATTCCCACTAATGAATTACATAAGTATCTCTATCTTTATTTTATGCTTTATTTATTTTATATTTGAAAACCATTATAACCATTTAAATCCGCCTAATTGAGATTTACAAGATGACCATTGCTTGCTTCATACCAATAATCTCCGTGGGATCGACCCTTACTCACGTAAGGTATTACTTGGATGACCCAGTGCACTTGCTGGTTAGTTATGCAAAGTTGTGACAAAGTGTGATTTACGTTTGAGAGCTCCAAGTCTATTGGCGTCATTGTTGATGATCACAATTTCGTGCACCAGACAACATCGATTCAGATGAAGTAGAGTTCATTTTGATGGACATACAGAAGAATGTGATCCCCCGGCTAAATTATTAGGATCTGAAATTCTGGCACAAGTAGAAAATATTGATGTTACATTCGGGAAGAAAGAAAAGTTGAACAAAAAAGAAAAAATAGGTAGGCAAGCAACTATGCAGTGGAGAAAGAGAAGCATCTTTTTTGAATTTCCATATTCGAAAACTAACTTGTTGCGTCATAACCTTGACTTTATTCATATTGAGAAAAATGTATGCGATAATATTTTGTATACTTTGCTCAATAAGAAATCTAAAGCAAAAGATAATCTCAATGCCTGAAAAGATCTACAAGACATGGGGATAAGGCATGATCTTTGGCCAGATGATCATGGAAAATATCACCTTGCTTTGTATTCACTAACACGAGATGCTAAAAAGGTCTTTCTTGCAACTTTGAAGAATGTTAGAGTGCCCGATGGTTACTTAAGTAATATATCTCGATGTATTGATGAGGCACAACAAAAAATCATTGGACTTAAAAGTCATGACTGTCATATTTTGATTGAGCAGTTGCTTCCACTAGCAATCCGTAATGTGCTACCAAACCAAGTTACCTTAGTTTTGATAGAGTTCTGCTCATTTTCTAAAATTCTCTGTGGTAAGAGTCTAAGTCGTACAAAGCTTGATAAGCTCCAAGATTGCAATGTGATTACTCTTTGCCATTTGGAAATGTTATTTACTCCATCATTCTTCACCGTTAAAGTGCATCTAACAGTCCATCTTATTGAGGAAGCAAAACTTGGGGGCCAGTCCATTATCGATACACGTATCCCGTCGAAAGGTACAATAATGCTTTCTCTTTTTAAAATAAAAATAATTTGATAAAATTATAGTACACTAATAATTCATCCATGTATGTAATTGAGACACTTGAAGTCCTTTGTACGAAATAAAGCACATCCAGAAAGATCTATTGCTGAGGGTTATTTAGCTGAAGAGTCTCTTACTTTTTGTTTTCGGTTATATTGATGACATGGTGACTAGATTTAACAGGCCTAGTCGTCTTTGCTATGATCCCCTTTATGAAATGTCTTCAGTCTTGCCCAAGTTAGGTACTCCACATGGAGATCATTCAAACTTCAATTTAACTAAAAAAAAAGAAGTTGCAAGTTCATCGTTATGTGGTTTTTAATCAAAAAGGTGTGAAACAATATATCAACGCCTTTAGAGATCACATTAGGAAACTTCAAAGGGAAGAAGACTCTCACCTGTAGAGATAGAAAAGAAAGTTAATAAAGACTTTGTTGATTGATTTCAAGTGTTGGTAAGTGAAAATTCATACTTTATAAAGTATACATTGTATATTAGTCAACTAAATAATCTTGACTAATACTTTTTGTTTTATTTCATAGAGTGTGAATCCAGATAATCCATACGAAATGTCAACTGATATAAAGTTTCTTACACGAGGCCCAATGATGAATGCAAGTAGATTTTCTGTTTATGACATCAGTAGGTATAGATTTCGAACTTTGACTAGAAAATTTGGTTTTAAGACACAAAATAGTGGAGTATTCTTAGTCTCTAACACACCCTGCATTGCAAGTATTGCTAATAGAAATATTAGACAAGCAAATTTTTCATATTATGGCAAGTTAGAAAATATAATTGAACTTAACTACCATGGACAATTTGCTGTTGTTCTATTTAAATGCAAATGGGCTGACACTACTAAGAACAAAGGTTATAAAAAAGACCATTGAAATTTTAATTGCGTTAATTTTGATAGATTATTTCACACGGGTAAGCGTGAAGAACATGAACTTTATATTGAAGCATCTCAAGCACAAATGGTGTATTATGTTGATGATATGGTAAATAAAGGATGGAGTATTGCTTTGCATATCAAGCCAAGGGATATATATGACATGGGTCAAGGAAATAAAGATGTATTGTACGAAAATGAGCCATATGAACAATTATTTGACCCTAATAATGAGTACATCCAATTAGTTACCAATTTATTAGATAGCGATGCTATTGAAGATAATGTAACTACTAACTTGGCAAGAGATATGTTTGAATAAAATTTTACCAAAGGTAACATTTAAAGATTTTTATTTATTATGTGCTTGACAATTTACCAATTTATTATGCATGCATTTGCGTGTATAGAAAAGAAACAGTATTTGATAGGTGTTTCTGTGTGGTTTTGGTTAGTTTTGCAATGGTAAATTTGCTACTCATCTTTGATTGGTGAGTTCTTTCTGTCTCTCATTTGTTCCAAATTTAATGAATAAGCTAACTTAGTTGATAATATTGTGAGTAACAAGCATATAAGGTGTTTGAAACTTGAAAATATAAATATTTTGGTTAAAAAGGCGATTTCGATCATGAAAAAATAGAACTCGAATTGAATTAAAAAACTCAAATCTTATGTTCTGGAGATCATTAAGAATGGAATATTTTTACTCATGATTAAATAGGCTTTTCTGTAACCAAGTTTGATAGTAGTTGTAAAAGCAAGAGCAATAAAATTCACAATCAAACCATTTCTTATTTATGATTTCAAATTTAAATGCAATATGCTAGATATTTTTAGCAACAAAACCTGATGTCTAAAGCCTGATTAAATATGTTCAAATGCTATGAGGTATCTCTTAGTCACTAAGATTTTAATTTTTATTATAGTGTCATAATAGGTTTTACCCCTTTAGATGAATGTCATGATTTTTTTTTGTTTATTATATGCATCTCACTTATTAGACTAAGATATTTCAATACATTTAACCATGCTAAATTCTCCATCTTGTTTAGCATTGCCATTATTATCCTTTTAATTATTTTTCAAAGTTTATCCAGCTTACACAATTTTAATGGTTGATAAGCCTCTTATTTACTTTCTTTATGTTTCATTTTTCAGGGCTATCTTTTCGAATCTAAAAGCAAAGTCTACACTAGCAACAATTAAGAAGGCCTAGGAGGTAATAAAGCCTTCACTTTTTCTCACATTTGGGTTGAATTTTCTCTTTCACCTTTCTATGTGAAGTGGGTAGTTATGTAGAATAAAAATTTGTACAAAATTTTACTTTTTTTTGAAAAAAAATAGTAATAGTCATGTAGAATAATACCATATGCAATCATGTTTGGAACTATTGATGTTGAGAATTTTTTATATTTAGAATTATGTCTTATATTGAGGTATTGTGTTATAAAAGATTTCATTTTTAAATTTGGATATTAAAAAATAAATTTTTAATTTGAAAATATGTAAATAAAATGAGATTAATAAATGAATTGAAATTAAAAATAAATAATTACAGGATGTAGAGGTTTAAAAATCTCACAAAATAGTTAAGTTGTGTTAAATTAAAAAAATTAATTTGTGAAAGATTTAAACTGTCACAAAAGTAATTTAAAACTATCACAAAAGTTCAATATAAAACCCCCACTAAATAAATTGTGAAAGTTTTTAAAAATCCTTACAAAAGGCCTCGTGACACTTTAAATTTTGGAAATTTTCGAAGCCCCCACAAACCATGTGGTGAGGATTATAAACCTTCACAAATAAAAAAATGCTACAAATAAACAAAAATTTTGTGGTGAATGTATATATTAATTAATACATAGGTAATATATAATTATATATTAATATTAATACATAATTACGTATTACCTATATATTAATAAATATACACATTGTTAATTATGTATTATCTATTTTTAGTATTATTACACAATTATATATTACTTATATATTAATTACTATTATCTATGTTATATATGCATGTATTAATACATAATTATTATATATGTATTAATTATAATAATTCATTTTGTATTACTTATATATTAATTAATATATAACTAGTGCAATGACCCATGTGTTGCACTGATATGACACAGAAATAATAAAAAAATATTAAAAGTATATTAATTAAAATAATAAGGCATATAATTTGTATTCAATTAGATTAAATTCATGTAATATTGGTTTAATTAAAAAATATTAACTAGTATATATAATATATATAATATATAATAACTAATTTTTAAAATACATAAAATATATTTTTATATAAATTTGATTTACATAATTTTACAATGGTAGATAGTCTATTAAAAAAGTATTAAGAATCTATGATTCTCTTCAATTTTAACATATATTGCCTTCAGCTAATTCGTTTTGCTTCAAGCTCCAAGGATTTAGTTTTGAAAATTGTATATATTGAACTCCAAATTAAATACTAATCAACATATAAGTTAATTTTCACAGTAACACCAATATTAAATGTATTACTATATATTATCTATGAATGTATTTTGTAAGTATGTATTAGCTATATAGTTAATATATAATTATGGATTAATGCATATATAATATTACCTCATTATATATTACCTATATATGTATTAATTATGTATGTATGTATAACATATGTATGTATTATTACATATATAGTTAATTATTTATGAATATATGACCTATATACACTACAAGAAACATCGTTAAAATCGACGGCCAAATCGACGGCTAATAATATTGAAATTCAACGGCAAAATAGACGGCGTAGTTGGTCGCTATAAAGCTTGTCGATTTTTCAAAATGCTAATAAAATCGATGGCTTTCATGGCCGTCGATAATAATTTAATAAAATCAATGTTCGTTCCGTCTGTAATATGGGTGTGAGAATTTTACATTCTTAATAAAATCGACAACATTGCCGTCGATATTATTCTTTAAAATTGACGTTTTCTTTGTCGATAATTGATTCAATAAAATCGACAGCCTTTGTGTCGATATTTAACTCAATAAAATCAACAACACTTTTGTCTATAATGTGTTTAATAAAATCGACGTCAACGCCGTCGATATGTGCTTGAATAAAATCGACACCGTTGCCGTCGATTTAATTATTTAGATTTGTCTATTTTAACTTTTAAAAGCGACAACTTTGCCATCGATTTTAATAGTTATATGTTTTACTTTTTTTTCTATTTGAAAAATAGTAAACCATTAATACAAATAAACTTTTAAATATAAAAATAAAATTTAAACAGAATATTAGATAATAAGACAAATATTCTTGGTTTCGTCCAGTCATTAATAACTTGATTATTTTTAGATAATAGTAGATAGAAACAACGCTCGTAAGGAGTCCTATTGAAACCAAGAAATAAATTGAATACAAGATTATTGAATATAATATTCATTATATTATATATATTTATATATATAGTATATATATCTATATATTATATATTAGTATTTGTAGATATTATTCCATTTTTTCTTCTAACTTTTCACTAAATTGAATTTAGTGAAAAGTAGATGATATTTTATCTTATCTCATAAAGGTTCCGCTCAAAGAAGGGAGATTGATAGAAAAGCAAAGATATGGGCTCGTGTCAGTAGGAAACAGAAAATATCTATTCTAGTCAAGGTCGTGTAATTAACACCTGGGCTGATATTATTAACCGAGCTAATCTTGGTATGGAAGTTATGCATGAACGTAATGCTCATAACTTCCTTCTAGACCTAGCTGCAGTCGAGGCTCCATCTCTAAATGGATAATATTTTTGTCTTAAGGGATACGAGTTTTTGAAAGTAAAGGAGCAATAATTTAAAAGTTTATACTAAATATTAGATAATGAGTTTACAAACTTATCAAAATAATAAATAAGCCTCTAACATAAAGACTCAAGACAAGATAAATAACTAAACTTAGACTTATATTCGTTTAAATTGCAATCTACTAATAATACAAAATATTCAAAGTAAAGTAATTAAATAACCTACTCATACTCGTCTAAATAATCATCTGAGTCATCAAAATCGTCAGAATCACCCTCCCTTTGAGAACTCTGTGGTTGTCCTGGTCGTTGCAGAATAGGTGGGAGTTTTCTACCTGGGGCTGGGGCTATGCTTTTCTGAGAGCTTGGGAAAGTAAAAGGAGGAGGTGGGGGAACACGTGATCCAGAACTACTAGGACCCATGGCTCTCACATACTCAGTCAAACTACTCAACTGATGACTAAATTGATCCATCTGTGAGTTACTGGTGTTGAGATCTTCACGCAAGGATTCAACAGTCTGTTGCCACTCTCTTTTCTCCCTTTGGTAGCGGTCTTCAAGCTCTCTATATTTAGTGGCATGTTGTTCAACTTCCCTATTGAGTATTATGATTCGTTCTCTAAGATCCAAAACATCAGCGCTGGTGGTCATGGTTGGCCCATCAACTTGAGGCTGTACCATGGAAGAGTCCCTTACCTCACCCATGCCATATACCCTACCTCTTCGTTTTCCACCCACTGTCTCAATCCATATGCTTTCCTCAGAGACAGGCAGTGGATCAATTACACCAGCCTCTATAGCAGCCTACCGCTCTTGCTCAGCCTGAAATATACGCTCTTGAAATATATCCTAAAATGAGGAGAAATGATTGATAAACTACTATAAGTATTAATAATGCATAACAATTAGATAACAAAATAGTTACAATTAATAAAGTTAAGTTACCTTTGTCTTTCGGGAGTGTTCATCAACCCATTCAGTCCTTCCTCTTTGTGAGTATGAGTGTGCTCAAAAAACTCATCCATACGTGATTGTCTTCCAAGGGAATGATTCTACATAATATAACCAAATTTTCATGTAATATGGGATGTATTGTACTAAGCAATTGATTAAGTAGAAAATAAAACTCAGCAATTTGCATCAATTCAAGAAGAAACTAGATCAAGATCATTATTAAGAACGGATTTCACTCTCTATTGATTAAGGCTTACCAAAGCATAACCAAATAACCAATTCAATCATATATACATATGCAGAGAATTTGGATATAAAATAAGCAAGGAAATTCGTGCAAAACCATACTACTAATGATAAACCTCATGAAAATTCAGAAGAACTGCAGTGAAGTTTATAAACAAAGCTAGTATTGAAAATTAGAAAATCGATGCAACTTCAGGAGATGTATGTAAGTTTTGATAACTAAAGGGAAGGGAAGAAAAAATAATCAAAATGCAAGGGAATAGCTTGAATAAACAATTGGTACCTAAACAAAAACTGAACTAAAGAACAAATTATTTACTTCTATATGTGGTAGTTTTCTCTTTTTCATGTCAGCCTCACAATTTTTTTGTCATTTCTATATATTTTCCAGTTTTCTTCACTCTTCCCTTAGCTAATTAATCAGTATCTTCATCAATCATTTGAAAGTATCATATTTTCATCATCCACATTGAAGTGAACACTAATATCATTAACGCTTCCTTGTATAGTTGTATATTTTCACATACCAATTACCAGGTAAACGACATAATGGAAACACTTATTTTTTTATTTTTTTTCTAAATCTAATATCTAATAATTAGTAGGAATTATAAAGCAGGCTATCTACTGTGTCCTTTCTATGTATAGTGCATGCAAATACATATTATTTATTTTATAAATTTATATTCAAATTCTGTATAATATAAATACAAATTATACTAATTTATTTATTTATATATATAGGTATGTATCTTGTGTTGGTAAAAAAGTGTCAGTTATATATGAACAGAATGCTTGCCTCGTCTGAATATAGATTTAGCTAGCCAAATTTGTCCATAACTTGTAGAGAAAATGTTCATGCATGGCTTTCATCAATTATTATCATTATTCAAGCCACACATAGACAATCAAAACTTCATAAATATTGAAAATGCACATAAAATTTTGAATCTGTATAAAATTCTAAGTGTGAAAATGGTAATGGGCATTCGGCAGTTACGTGTGTTTATTAGTATCATGGAACATAACATTTGCAACTGTCACCATTCACTGATTGACATTTAAAATCATTTCTATTAAACAACTTTCAGAACAACAAATATCATAATAAAGATTATCTATAAGCAACTTACCAAGCGTAACCTCGCTTCTGGAAAGGTGGTGCCTCCTGCAGTGTGAAGGGAAGTACCTCGAGTCAATATCCTGGCAGCTGTATTTCTCGCCTGTAATTATCTATAGGCATCAGTGTTCCAACATCTCATCAATTTACCAATAACTTCTGGTGGGATCCAATATGGATGGGCACCTTTTTTGCGAATGGCATGGAGCATACCTTGCAAGCACTTGGCAGCCATAAACCTCCAAGCTTGATAGATATCATCCTCTTCCGTATCAATAATGTCAAAGCATTTCTATTTTAAAAAATCATTGGAATAAAATTTAGCCTATGAACAGATACAAATTTATTTTGCTGACAAATAAATAACAATTAATGCTGAGTTTAACAAGTAATAATAATCTAAAGATATCAGAATTCTCTCTAATAGCAAAAGATATCAGAATTCTTTTATAAAGGAAGAAACTCGCGTCTTTAATGTAATTAATTATTCATGGATGCATTCAAAACAAATCCTATAAGGAGGATTAAAACCACCCTTGTCTGCAGATCATTATTAAGTTAATAACAAAAGGTATAGTAGATATAGTATATTAATTCCTCTTCCTCCAAAATTATGAACAAACATTAATTTTCTAATTTTCTATTCACTATTTTGTAAAACAAAAAATATAATAAGAACAATTGAATTAATTAAGTTATTAACACCGTAATAAGTTAATAATATTACAACAAAAAATAAAAATAAAAATAAAACCCAGCAAGTCAGCAACCACAGAAGGAAGCCAAGATCTCAAGAACACAAGTCAGCAACAGAGCAACAAACCAGTAGCAAGAACAACATAACAACTATCAACAGAAAAACAAAGCAAGGATCAAAGAGCTATATTAGAGAAAGTAGTTCTTTTAGATGAGTGGCATGGTTTATGATTTTATCTTTGACATATGTGAGCTAACATCACCTTCAAATTTGAACATATTTAAAAGTAGGTGCTTTCATTGAATGTAAGTATAAACTCCATAATTAGTTGGTTTGGAGATCATTATCTTACATAAATAACACTTATCCTATTTATCATGTCTCAAGCTTATAGAGATTTTTGGAGTAGCTTTCACTGCATGAAACAAATGCTGCAGAATTTGTATGAAGAATAAAAAGGTTGGGAGGACATATAGTATATACACTCCTCTATATTTAACTAATGTTGGGACGATAAAAAATAACCAAAATATTTTGAGCCCAAAAACAATTTTGTTGCTGCAGAAATTTTGATAGAACATAAGGAGATAGTATAATATACTATGAGATATAATATTTTAAAATACGTAAAACAAGGTAGATAAAATTTACCCTCTACTCAGTCCACCATTTTTCGAATATCATCATCTGCCTCATCAAAACTCAGCCAAGGCCTGTTGAATGAGACATGGATTGAATGGCTGTGACGAGCTTCAAACTCCTGAGGGCTGGGCATTAGTGACAGAGGCAAAAGAATCACTGGATTCTATTCCAACCCGATTGAGAACTGACAGATGATTAGCCGTGCTGTGACAGAGCGCGTTGAACATTTTCACTGAGAGGATGGGAGGTAACCATTGACAACGGTGAAACCCTACATACAGCTTGCCATGGAAGGAGTCTTGCGTGCCTGAAGAAGAAGACAGTAGGAAAGCAGAGATTCAAAAGATAGAGCATCTCCAAAACCTCAACCTGTTCTCTATTACTGCAAAACAAGTACTATTTTCATGTTCTTTTACTTTTTACAATCAACCCTGATAATTATTGATATCCTGACTAAGAGTTACAAGATAACCATAGCTTGCTTCAAGCCAAATCTCTGTGGGATCGACTCTTACTCACGTAAGGTATTACTTGGACGACCCAGTGCACTTGCTGGTTAGTTGTGCGGAATTGCAAAAGTGTGATTGCAATTTCGTGCACCAAGTTTTTGGCGCCGTTGCCGGTGATTGTTCGAGTTTTCGGCAAGCTTTTGGTCCGGTAACATCAGTGCCAAATTTTTGATCCGGAAACAGCACCAAGTTTTTGGTGCCGTTGCCGGGGATTGTTCGAGTTTGGACAACTGACGGTTTATCTTGTTGCTTAGATTAGGACTACTGACGGTTTATCTTGATCTTTAAAAATTATAAGTTTGGTGTCTTCTTTGTGTTTTCCTTTAAAATTTTCGAAAATTTGTGCTTGATTTTCTAAAAATTTTAAGTTTGGTGTCATTTTGTTGTTTTTCTCTTTCCTCATTTCAAAAAAAAAAAAAAAACATCAAATCTTTTTCAAAATAATTTTCAATCATATCTTTTCAATTGCTGATTCTAAAATCTTCTTAATTGACTAATTGATTTAGTTTTCAATTTGCTTTGATCTTATTTTTCTTTTAGTTTTTGACATTTTATTTTATTTTCCATTTATTTTATTTTATTATTTTCGGTCAAAAAAATATATCAATTGCTAATTCCAAAATCTTTTTAATTAACTAATTGATTTAGTTTTCAATTTGCTTTGATCTTATTTTCTTTTAGTTTTTGAAAATTTATTTTATTTTCCTTTTGTTTTATTTTATTTTTTCCGGTCAACTAAAAAAATTTTTTTCTACTTTACTTGTGAATTCATATCATATTCCCTTTCTCCATCATGGACCTAAGTGGAATTGAACAGTCCAGAAGGACTCTGGGGTCATATGCTAATCCCATTACAGCTGCATATGGGAGTAGCATATGTACACCTCCCATCAAAGCAAATAGCTTTGAGCTAAATCCTCAACTCATTATCATAGTGCAGCAAAATTGTCAGTATTCCGGTCTTCCACAGGAAGAACCTACTGAGTTTCTGGCACAGTTCTTACAAATTGCTGACACAATACGTGATAAAAAGGTGGATCAGGATGTCTACAGACTATTACTGTTTCCATTTGCTGTAAAAGATCAAGCTAAGAGGTGGTTGAATAACCAACCTACAGCAAGCATAAAGACATGGAAACAGTTATCAGACAAATTCCTGAATCAATTTTACCCTCCAAAAAGGATGACACAGCTAAGGCTGGACATCCAAGGCTTTAAACAAGAGGATAATGAATTCCTTTATAATGCCTGGGAGAGGTATAGAGGTATGCTAAGAAAATGCCCCTCTGAAATGTTTTCAGAGTGGGTACAGTTAGACATCTTCTACTATGGGCTTACAGAAAAAGCTCAGATGCCTTTAGACCACTCAGCTGGTGGATCTATACACATGAGGAAGACAATTGAAGAGGCTCAAAAGCTTACGGATACTGTTGCTAGAAATCAACATTTGTACTCTAGCAATGAGTTCTCTACAAAGGAGGAAGTTATGGCAGTAGCCACTGATCCTAATCCTCAAGAACAGATGGTTGAGCTTAATAAGCAATTATACCTGATGACAAAACAGTTAGCAGAGTTCAAAGAGATGCTCTAAGAAACTAAAATTGCTAACAAGAACATAGAATCTCAATTGAATCAGGCAAAACAGTAGCTATCTAAACAGATAACAGAAGAATGCCAAGCAGTCCAATTGAGGAGTGGAAAGACATTAAATAACACTGCTCAAAGTAGCAAAAAGCCAAATAAGGAACAATTGACAGAGGATAACCAAACCACTATCCAAAATCCCTCTGAGGACAGTAAGAGCCCAGAGAGGAATACTTTTGGCGTTCAAACGCCAGAAAATGGGGGAAAGCTGGTGTTAAACGCCCATTCCCTGCCCAGTTCTGG
>NC_029773.3:21862556-21863202 GCF_000817695.3 Arachis duranensis | reverse complement strand
GCTGATGGCTCCATTAAATACCCATCAGGCGTGATTGAAGACATGATTATCAAGGTTGGGCCATTTGCCTTTCCCACTGACTTTGTGGTGCTAGAAATTGAGGAGCACAAGAGTGCAACTCTCATCCTAGGAAGACCCTTCCTAGCAACTGGACGAGCTCTCATTGATGTACAAAAAGGGAAAGTGACCCTGAGAGTCAATGAGGATGAGTTTAAGTTGAATGTTGTCAAAGCTATGCAATATCCAGACACATCAAATGACTGCATGAGTGCTGATATTGTTGACTCTTTGGTGGAAGAGATCAATATGACTGAAAGTCTAGAATCAGAGCTAGAGGACATCTTCAAAGATGTTCAGCCTGATTTGGAGGAATCAGAGAGAATAACAGAACCTCTGAAAATCCCTCAGGAAGAAGAGAAACCTCCCAAAATAGAGCTCAAACCATTACCACCATCCCTGAAATATGCATTTCTGGGAGAAGGTGATACCTTTCCTGTAATCATAAGCTCTGCTTTAAATCCACAGGAAGAGGAAGCACTAATTCAAGTGCTAAGGACACACAAGACAGCTCTTGGGTGGTCCATAAGTGATCTTAAGGGCATTAGCCCAGCAAGATGCATGCACAAGATCCTATTGGAGGATAATT
>NC_029773.3:21861598-21862489 GCF_000817695.3 Arachis duranensis | reverse complement strand
GGCTAAATCCAGCCATGAAGGAGGTGGTGCAGAAAGAGGTCACTAAATTACTAGAGGCTGGGATTATTTATCCTATTTCTGATAGCCCCTGGGTGAGCCCTGTCCAAGTTGTCCCCAAGAAGGGAGGCATGACAGTAGTTCATAATGAAAAAAATGAACTGGTTCCTACAAGAACAGTCACAGGGTGGTGTATGTGTATTGACTACAGAAGGCTCAATACAGCCACCAGAAAGGATCATTTTCCTTTACCATTCATAGACCAAATGCTAGACAGACTAGCTGGTCATGATTATTACTGCTTTTTGGATGGCTATTCGGGTTACAACCAAATTGCAGTAGATCCTTAAGACCAAGAGAAAACAGCATTTACTTGCCCCTCTGGCGTGTTTGCCTATAGGAGAATGCCTTTTGGTCTGTGTAATGCTCCTGCAACCTTTCAGAGATGCATGTTATCCATCTTCTCTGATATGGTGGAGAAATTCCTGGAAGTCTTCATGGATGACTTCTCAGTATATGGAGACTCATTCAACTCCTGTCTTAATCACCTAGCACTTGACCTGAAAAGGTGCCAAGAGACTAACCTGGTCTTAAACTGGGAGAAATGTCACTTTATGGTGACTGAAGGAATTGTCCTTGGGCACAAAATTTCAAGCAGGGGAATAGAGGTGGATAAGGCAAAGGTAGAGGTAATTGAAAAATTACCACCACCTGCCAATGTTAAGGCAATCAGAAGCTTTCCGGGACACGCAGGATTCTACAGAAGGTTTATAAAGGATTTTTCGAAAATTGCTAAATCTCTGAGCAACCTGCTAGCTGCCGACACACTATTTGTGTTTGACACACAGTGTCTGCAGGCATTTGAGACCCTGAAAGCCAAGCCGATCACAGCAT
>NC_029773.3:21857787-21860276 GCF_000817695.3 Arachis duranensis | reverse complement strand
TTGTCATCCAGAGTCTTTGAGCCAGGACAAAAAGTTTTGCTCTTCAACTCTAGGCTCAGATTGTTTCCAGGAAAACTTAAATCCCGCTGGAGGGGTCCGTATGGGATTACAGGAGTATCACCATATGGATATGTTGAGCTTCAGGATACTGATTCTGACAAGAAGTTCATTGTTAATGGACAGAGGATCTAGCATTATCTTGAAAGCAATTTTGAGTAGGAATGCTCAAAACTGAGGCTGGAATGATCCTCAGTGAAGGTCCGGCTAAAGACAATAAAGAAGCACTTGCTGGGAGGCAACCCAGTCATTAGCAGGTTATATGTTTTGTTTCTACAAGGGCAATTATCAAAAATGAAGGAATTCACAGAGTCACAGAAGGATTCAGTGCAAAAAGCAGAGAAAAAGAGCTTGCTGGCGAAAAAATGCTAGTAAGGGGTACTTTGGGCGTTAAACGCCAGCATGGGCACCATTCTGGGTGTTTAACGCCAGTAAAGGTGCCATTTTGGGCGTTAAACGCCAGAATGGGCACCATTCTGGGCGTTTAACGCCAGGCGTGCAGCATCCTGGGTGTTTAGCAAAACGCCCAGTGACAAAGGGAATTTTGGCGTTTAACGCCAGCCAGGGTACCTGGCTGGGCGTTAAACGCCCACAATGGCCAACAAATGGGCGTTAAACGCCAGAATGGATACCATTCTGGGTGTTTAACGCCAGAAAGGTGGGGGACGGAGATTTTGCTTTCTGATTAAAATTTCTTCAAACTTTCCTTTTTTGATCCATACTTTTCTACATAAACACATTTCAAACTTTCATCATTCACCTTCAAATTTTCAAAAATTAAAATCAATCTTCAAATCTCTCTCAAATCCCTCCCAAATCTTCTTCAAAAACTCAAATTTTTCTCAAATTCTCTCAATATCTTCTCAAATTTCCTTCAAAATTTTTGAAATCTCTCCCCCTCCCTTATAAATACACGTTCGGCCACCCCTTTCTCCCCACCATTCGAATTTGCTCTCCTCCTCTCTCCCCTCTCTCCTTTCTTTTGCTTGAGGACAAGCAAACCTCTAAGTTTGGTGTGCTTTTTCGTGATCACTAAGCCAAGATTCATCAAGATCATGGCTCCTAAGGGAAAACAAACCAATTTAAGAGGCAAGAAAGAGAATAATTCAAAGAGTCTTTGGAATCAGGAGAAGTTCTTAACCAAAGAACATGAAGACCATTATCACAAAATAATGGGTCTGAGGTCAGTGATCCCGGAAGTCAAATTCGATCTAAAAGAAGATGAATATCCGGGGATCCAAGAGCAAATTCGAAACAGAGGATGGGAAGTTCTAACCAATCCTGAGATAAAGGTTGGAAGAAATATGGTTCAGGAATTCTACTCAAATCTGTGGCTGACAGATAGCAGAGAATGACTGAAACTGCTTTCCATACTTACAGAACCATGGTCAGAGGGAAAGTTATCTACTTCCATCTGGACAAAATTAGAGAGGTCTTCAAATTGCCTCAACTGCAAGATGATCCTGAATCCTTTAATAGGAGAATGGTGAGAGCAGATAAGGGGTTGGATCAAGTTCTAGAGGACATTTGCCTCCCTGGAATTAAGTGGATAACCAATTCAAAAGGTGTCCCAAACCAATTCAAGAGGGGAGACCTCAAACCAATTTCAAGAGGCTGGCTAGACTTTATTGGGCGCTCCATATTGCCCACTAGCAACCGTTCTGAGGTCACTATCAAGAGAGCAGTCATGATTCATTACATTATGCTTGGAAAAGAAGTGGAGGTTCATCATATGATTGCTTGTGAGATCTACACAATTGCAAATAAGAATTCCACTGAAGCCAAACTGGCTTACCCAAGCTTGATCTCCTTGCTCTGTAAAGAGGCTGGGGTGAAGATGGGAGTAGATGAATTCATACCCATTGAACATCCAATCACCAACCAGTCAATGGAAGGACAAATGCAAGACAACTCTATCAAAAAGAGGGCGCATGAGTTCCTCCCTGAATTTCCAAAAAGAGGGCGCAGGAGTTCCTCCCTGAATTTCCTGAAATTGACTACTGGGCCAGCCTAGAAGCATCTATCACCAAGTTGCAAGAAACTATGGAACAACTTAAGGAAGAACAGCAGAATCAGAACTGCATGCTCTGCAAATTGCTGAAGGAACAAGAGAAGCATGGGCGTGAACTTCAAGAGTTGAAACGCCAAAAGTTCTCCCCTCAAGTTGAGGGAGCATCCACTTCTCAAAATCAAGGTTGTTGAATCCTAACTCTGTGATAACTTCTATCATTAGGAGCTTATTTAAATTTTTGTTTTCTATTACTACTAGTCTTATCTTATATCTATTTCTGAGTCTTGTTCTTAATTCGTGATTAAGAAAATTTAGAGTTCATGTCTTAAAGCTATGAATGTCCTATGAATCCATCACCTCTCTTAAATGAAAAGTGCTTTAATCACAAAAGAACAAGAAGTACAAGATTTCGAATCCATCT
>NC_029773.3:21836887-21857745 GCF_000817695.3 Arachis duranensis | reverse complement strand
CAGATTAATTATTTTGATGTGGTGGCAATACTTTTGACTTCTGAATGAATGCTTGAACAGTGCATATGTCTTTTGAATTTGTTGTTTTAAGAATGTTAAAATTGTTGGCTCTTGAAAGAATTATGGGAAAGGATAACTGTTATTGAGGATCTGAAAAATCATCAAATTGATTCTTGAAGCAAGAAAAAGCAGTGAATACAAAAAAAAACAAAAAAAAGAAAAGAAAGAGAAAAAGGAAAAGAAAGAAATAAAGTTGTGATCCAAGGCAAAAAGAGTGTGCTTAAGAACCTTGGACACCTCTAATTGGGGACTCTAGCAAAGCTGAGTCACACACCTCTAATTGGGGACTCTAGCAAAGTTGAGTCACAATCTGAAAAGGTTCACCCAGTTTTGTGTCTGTGGCATGTATGTATCCGGTGGTAATACTGGAAGACAGAGTGCTTTGGGCCACAGCCAAGACTCATAAAGTAGCTATGTTCAAGAATCATCATACTTAACTAGAAGAATCAATAACACTATCTGAGTTCTGAGTCCCTATGGATGCCAATCATTCTAAACTTCAAAGGATAAAGTGAGATGCCAAAACTGTTCAGAAGCAAAAAGCCACTAGCCCCGCTCATCTAATTGGAGCTAAGTTTCTTTGATATTTTGGAGTCTATAGTATATTCTCTTCTTTTTATTCTATTTTGATTTTCAGTTGCTTGGGGACAAGCAACAATTTAAGTTTGGTGTTGTGATGAGCGGATAATTTATACGCTTTTTCGCATTGTTTTTAGTATGTTTTTAGTATGCTTTAGTTAGTTTTTATTACATTTTTTTTAGTTTTTAGTTAAAATTCACTTTTCTGGGCTTTACTATGAGTTTGTGTGTTTTTCTATGATTTCAGGTATTTTCTGGCTGAAATTGAGAGTCCTGAGCAAAAATCTGATTCAGAGGCTGAAAAGGACTGCAGATGCTATTGGATTCTGGCCTCCCTGCACTCGAAGTGGATTTTCTGGAGCTAGAGAAGTCTAATTGGCGCGCTCTCAACGGCGTTGGAAAGTAGACATCCTGGGCTTTCCAGTAATGTATAATAGTCCATACTTTGCCCAAGATTTGATGGCCCAAATTGGCGTTGCAAATCAGCTTCAGAATTCCCGGCGTTTAACGCCGGAACTGGCATAAGAATTGGAGTTAAACGCCCAAACTGGCATACAAGCTGGCGTTTAAATCCAGAAAAAGTCTCTACACATAAAAGCTTCAATGCTCAGTCCAAGCACACACCAAGTGGACCCCGGAAGTGGATTTTTACGTCATTTACTCATTTCTGTATACCCTAGGTTACTAGTTCACTATTAATAGGATCTTTTGATATTGTATCTGTACCTCATAACATTTTACACGTTTCTCATTGTATTTTCTACAGCATGAGTCTCTAAACCCCATGGTTAGGGGTGAGGAGCTCTGCTGTGTCTTGATGGATTAATGCAATTACTACTGTTTTTCATTCAATCACGCTTGCTTCTATTCTAAGATATCACTTGTTCTTCAACCTGATGAATGTGATGATCCGTGACACTCATCATCATTCTCGCCTATGAACATGTGCCTGACAATCACCTCCGTTCTACTTTAGATTGAGTGAATATCTCGCATTAGTGACAGACGCAAAAGAATCACTGGATTCTATTCCAACCCGATTGAGAACCGACAGATGATTAGCCGTGCTGTGATAGAGCGCGTTGAACATTTTCACTGAGAGGATGGGAGGTAACCATTGACAACGGTGAAACCCTACATACAGCTTGCCATGGAAGGAGTCTTGCATGCCTGAAGAAGAAGACAGTAGGAAAGCAGAGATTCAGAAGATAGAGTATCTCCAAAACCTCAACCTGTTCTTTATTACTGCAAAACAAGTACTATTTTCATGTTCTTTTACTTTTTACAATCAACCCTAAAAATTATTGATATCCTGACTAAGAGTTACAAGATAACCATAGCTTGCTTCAAGCCAACAATCTCCATGGGATCGACCCTTACTCACGTAAGGTATTACTTGGACGATCCAGTGCACTTGCTGGTTAGTTGTGCGGAATTGCAAAAGTGTGATTGCAATTTCGTGCACCAGAGGGGGTAGTAGTAGCAATAGGTGGCGGTCTCCCATTGGTCGGAGCAGTCGTTTCGGATGATGACCCAACGAGAGAGTATGGATCCGCATGCAAGTTAAGGTGCTGACCAGTAGAAAGCCTAGGCCTCCCCTTTCGGCCTCGGCCACGGCCACGACCACAACCACGACCGCGATCTCCGTCTCTACCAACCATATCCTATAGACATTAAAATAAGCAAGTTATTATCCATACTAGTTAAAGTAAAATACAATTAAAGTAAAATCAGCTAGTAGTGTCATCAGCTAGTAGTAAAATGCTTTTACAGATTTGAATTCAATAAAGAGTAGGAAGAGTAAGAAGAGTAGGAAGAAATATGCATGTGAAGGAAGAGTAGGAAGATGAGAGAAAAATGCATGCTTCAAAGTTTAAAGGAATCAATGGCTGCAGAATTTTTTACAGCATATACTAACCCTGCACTGCCAGCTCATTGAAGCAGCAGCAGCAAGAGGAGTATTGGCAAATATAATTCCTCATACTTAACAAAGAAACAGAAAACTAAATATTCTTTCAATATTGATGATTCCTCATACTTTACAAAGAAGTAGAAAACTAACTAAGCTCCAAGAAGCTAAACCAGAAAATAGAATCAGCTAGTAATAAAATAATCAATAACCGAATTTTAAATTCCAACAAACTTAAAACTAGCTAACAAGAAATCAAGCAAGCAATCAACACATGAAGAATAAGCAGAAGTTGGCAATTGCTAATACCTGAGCTGAAATTACAGCAAGCAGTAATTGAAGAAATGAAAAGAGTAGTGTACCTGGTCATAGGAAACCCTAACTTTGCAGCACCAGAGAGAGGGAATCTTTTAAGAAAGCTGCTTCAAATGTATATGCTGTTGTTAGAAAATCAAAATATAAAGTTAGAAACAGGGAATCATTGCAATCTATAGATATAACTCTAAATGTTTGAGAAAAAAATGGAAGTCACGTTAAAATACTATATAAACTATAAGGTATTGAAACAATACAATTACTATTATTTTACCCGTTATAGGTGAGACAATACTATTACTATTATTTTATCTTCATAGAATATCATTTATGTTTGAATAGATAGAGTAAGCAAGGGACTCTGCCCTATTGTATATTGCCAAGAACCATGCCTATCCCAAAAATATTTTATTAGTTTTATAAAATTGAATTTTGTTTATAATGGCATGCATGTGCAGCTCTCTTGTTCTCAACACTGGCTGCCTTGTATTATATATATTGCTATTATAGAAAGAAAGGGGAAGATCAACAAAGAGTTGAAACTTTTTTGAAGGATTATGAGGCATTAAACCTAACCAGATTTTCTTATGCTGATATCAAGAGAATTACTAAGCAGTTTAAGGATAAGTTAGGTGAAGGAGCTCATGGAGCTGTCTACAAAGGTCAATTGTTCAATCAAATTCTTGTTGCTGTCAAGATTCTCAATAATGCAGACGAAGATGGGACGGAGTTCATAAATGAAGTAGGAATTATGGCCAAAATCCACCATGTCAATGTGGTTCGCTTGCTTGGATATTGTGCTAATGGATCTCACCGTGCTTTAGTTTATTAAATGCATAAATAGATTAACTTATATATAAAATTAAAGAAACACATTATATAATTGATCAAGGTAAATAGACTAACTTATATATAAAATTAAATAAAATCAAAACTCGAGCCATGACATTCATTTGAAAACTTTTAATGATCAACAAATGAGTTAGCAATATTTATTTGTAATAAGATATAACTGGAAGAAAGATGATAGTATGTGTTCCTAAATGTCCTTCCATTTCTATACATCCAAAGTAAAAGTACATGATAATAATAACAAAGGTGACAACTTCCACTTTTATAAAAATGAAATGGTGTATGTATTTGGCAACAAGAAGAAGGCCAGATATAGCTAGCAGATTCACATGCAGCTGTAAATTCAAATTAGGGTCCAGAAAAACAGTGAAGTCTTATCTCTATCTATCCTTAATTATGGCTTACAAGTAATTAAGAGAACAACAATATACAATAGTGCTTATGATAAATAACTCAACAGTTTGTAGTTATAGTTAACTGAAAAACTGGCTCTCTATAATGGGAAAGGACAAGTGAAAAACATGGCAATTGGAAAAGAAAGGAAGGGTAAAGCAAATGAAGTGCAAAGAATAGAAGCAAAACCAAAAAAAAGGCCTGAGACTAAGACAAGTACTACTTTTTTTAAAAATATGGCAATGGCAATAGCAATGGGCATGCACTAAAATATTTATTTTTATTATTATAATAATATGAATACTTTTTTTGTTTAGAAAAAAAGAAAAGAGATAATCAGAAATCACATAAGTATATTGCTAGCTATCCTATTAGTAGTGAATATAAGTAGTGAAACCTCTTTTTGTCTTTACTTTATTATTGCTAGCAATCCTATTAGCTATCACACTCACTACTACTTAACAAATAAATAGTAATGCTGTAATATTGAGTAATGTTGATCCAGTCACGAGGAAGTTGTGAAGTTAGCATTAGTAGTATCACCATAATGTAAAGCCTATACTGATCAGACATAGAAATTAAATCAAAAATTCCATTCAGGCATTTCTCCGAACATGTGGTGTGTAGAGTTCAAAATAGTAAATTTCAGTTCAATCTAAGCAACATTCAACCCAGTAATTTTAGAAAGATACAGCCAACAACAATTTCAATCCAGAAACACAAGTTTTAACAAACATAAGCCTAACCAAAATTTCTAAAAATAGAATTAAAAAGCAGTGAAAATAAAGAAAAGAAAGACAGGGAACAGGGGAAGGGAACCTGCATTGATGAAAGGAGGAAGAAGAACGGAGAGGCGGTGTGGTGGTGGTGATGTCGCGGTGGCACAGAAGGTCGCCGCCGCTGGTGGTTGCTTGTCGGTGCTTGAAGACGCAGACAGAGGGTGACTCCACGAACAGGGGTGTCACACGCAGGAACAAAGAAATGGAGAAATTGGGAAGAAAGAGAAAAAGGAAGAGAGAGAGGGTAGGCGATGGTGGTCGCCGGTGGTGATGTCGGACGGAGGCGGTGTTGAAGAGAAAGCGAATTCAACCAAAGGATACCTAGAATACCTAGCGAAGTCAACCAAAGAATACCTAGCTTGAATTTGGGGAAGTATGCGTTTCTGAACTTTGGAAGCGGGAGTTGACGCGAAAACATGTGTTTTTAGTGATAAAAATTGACGGCCTATTTGTCGATTTTAATTAAAAAAACAACACATACAGCATCTATTTTATAGATTAAATTTACATCGTTTATTCCATTTTAGAAAGTAATCAAGACCGTTCAAATTTATCGACGGCAAAGGTGTCGATATTTTAAATAATAAAATAGACGACATATTCGTCGATTTTAATATAAACAAAACAACACATCTAGCGTCTATTATATAGATTAAATTTAGACCGTTCATTCCATTTTAGAAAGTAATCGAGACTGTTCAAATTTATCGACGGCAAAGTTGTCGATATTTAAAATAATAAAATAGACGCCATATTCGTCGATTTTAATATAAAAAAACAACACATATAGCGTCTATTATATAGATTAAATTTAGACCGTTCATCCCATTTTAGAAAGTAATCTAGACCGTTTAAATTTATCGACGGCAAAATTGTCGATATATAAAATAATAAAATAGATTCCATATCCGTCGATTTTATTTTCGACTTCTAGTTCGCCTATAATATAACGATAATAGGGAAATAAATTAATGCATTATAAAAATATCGACGACTAGGCTGTCGATTTTAATATTTTTATTTTTAATTATTTTTTTTAGTAATATCGACAGCAGGCCGTCGATAATTATCGACGGCAGAAATAGCCGTCGATTTTTGGCGTCAAAAAATATGCTTTTTCTTGTAGTGATATAATCTACGTATGTATGTATTACCTATGCAATGAATACATAATTGTTGATTAATACATACATAATATTATCTCATTATGTATTAATACCTAATTATGTATTAACTATGTATTAATTTATAAATACATAGTTAATTATGTGGTAATACTTAATTTTGTATTATCTATTTATGTTTTAATACATAATTATGTATTTATTATCTATTAATTAACATTACATATGTTATGTTTGTATGTATTAATATATATGTAATGTAACACCCTAACTTTTAGCACCTCATAATCGTAATAAAAGCTCAGGCGTTACTTACCTCTAAACCTTTTTATTCTTTATTATTTTTATTTAATATTGAGCCTTCACGAATATGAACCAAAATTTTCACCAAGAAACGAAGAGTCGGTACTCTAAAATTATTTAATCACAAAATTATATATATCCAGTAGTATTATATACATAGACTTACTTAAAGATCCTCAAATACAATTCCTACCCCTCTAAAAATCTAATATAATAAATGACGAGGAAAAAATAAAATCTAACAACTCAACTTGTAAACAGAATCTTCTATGCTCTTGTAGTTCCGCACTAAGCCTTCGCACCTGTAGCTGAAAGGGGTGGAGATAAGGGGTAAGAAATGGGGAGTTCTTAGTAGGGTCGGGGTTAGAAGTTAAGTTCATTATTCAAATTTGAAACTCATATTTTCGTTATAAAAATTTCACGCAAAATGATATTTCATATATTTCACCGCTTACTAAGAAACTATTTTAACCAAAGCTTACCACTGATCCTTCCAGTCATGGCCTTTGGCCTAAATCGAATCAACCCGGTCTACGGTCCAATTCAAACAAATCACCATCAAAACTCAATCACAAAACAGAATCAATCATAGGCACAAACAATGCAAGAGAAACACAAATTAGAGAGCAATTACAGAACATAGATTCCAATCACAAGCACACACAATCATGAAAACATAATCACAACAAGTATGCGCAAACAAGTATGATGCATGTCTAGTCCTATACAGGCTATGAGCTCATGTGTCGGTTTGTTGTCTAATTCTCAACACTGGTCCTAAGATAAGCATTTTGTACTGTCATCCTTATCTCAGCCAACGTCCCCTCCATGAGCGTTACGCATCACCGTCCTCATAGGAGGACTTTTCTTTCGGTTTCCAGTGAGCATTACATATCGCCGTCCTCACTGAGCCGTCCTTATAATATCAAGTGAGCGTTACGTATCGTCGTCCCCAGTAGACACTTGGCACTAAGGCCCAAATAACACTCAATTTCTTTTCAATCTTTGCTCTCTACTCTACTGCGGTAGAGATCCCTTTAATTAATATATTCTTTCATTCCTTTAATTCTTTTGTTCTCTGTTATTTATTGAATTATATTTTCACTTAACTCAACAACCTTTGTCTGAGTTTGGCTTCCAATGTCATAACCTTTGTAAGCAACATCTGTCTTACAGGTGCAATTCTCTTGAGCCGATGTATGCAAACATAACCTTTGTGAGCAACCTCTGTCTTACAAGTGTGACCATCCCCTGGCCTGGAGTGGCCGTGTATCTCTGAAAAATGAATCTCAATGGGCTCACCACCATAACTTTACTTATCTCATTTTCTTTTCGTTCTTTCCTTCTTTCTTTTCTTTCTTATCATTTCACAATATAATTTATCTTCGCATTATTCCCTCGTCTTTCTCTAAGTGTCTTACGGAAAAGAATTATAAAGTACTTTAATTAAGTCTGCGTTCTCTAAAATTTTTAAGATCACTCTGTTTTCCCTTCTCTGACTTATAATAATATTAATAATATCTTTACTAATTAATATTCGTAATAAAACATTAACCATAATATAAATAGAAAAGATTAAATGGTAAATAAATAATATTTATATCTTTTCTTAAAACTTAATATTTTATAAAATTTTATTTTGGAACCCTTGCGTATTTTTATATTTATAAAAATAACATGAGCTTTTATAAAATACCTATTTTATCCCTGAATTTTACTTATTACCCAAAATACCCAAAAACTTATATAATTATAAATTTAACCCTGATCTTTTATCAAATTATATTTTCATATTCAAAAATAATATTTGTGTTGGTGACAACTATTCTTTTCAAAAATACAAACTCTTCTTGTGATCTTTCAAATATATACTTGATTTAAATCCTTTTTCGGTTACAAATTTTTTCACAGCATTTAATTTTAATCTTTCAACCACCAAATCTCATCAATTTTTTCAATATTCAAGCTTAACAACAGCCCTCAAATACATCAAAAATAGTTCAGTCCTTATCGGATCTATAATGGTTGAACTTTAAAGTATCAAAATCAACGAGATTCAACAAAATTTCAAGCACAAAATTACTCAAATTAAAGCAATAATCATCAAACCAACAATCACACATCAAGAATATATTTAATTCATATTAAAATTACTAAAACTCTACCTTCTTACAGAAATTATAACAACAAAAACTCTGGAGAAGCTTTCTGACCGAGCTGTTGAAGAAGAAAACATCAAAAATCATCAGTGCCTCCTAGAATTCCAATTCGCTGAACTCAAAGGAAAAAGGAGCTACGTCATCGTCAATTTCTACCGGGCAAAAGTAACACCAACGTGTAGAGAAGAAGGATATGAACACTTTTATCGGATTATATTTTTTATTAGAGTTACGGATCTCAAAAAATTAAAGTAAAAAAATTTCGAGGGTTTCACTTCCTTTCTCTCTATCCCACGATCATTTCTCTCTCTTTTCTTTCAATATTGGTTCAGTTTCAAAAGGAAAGAATGAATATTAGATGGTAAAGGATAATGAATGGTGACAAGGTATTATTAAGTAAAGGAACATATATCCATTATATATGTATCTATGCATGGAAGCCACCTTGGCTTTCCTTATCTTTCTTTCTTTCTTTACTATATATCTATATATATATAATAACATATATGTGTATATTGATGTGTGAGCATTTTCCTATCTTTTTTTAGTGAATTTACATTTAAATTGTTGAGTTTAATAAAGAATTAATTATCTTTTAGCCAATATGAATGCTACTTTGAGTCTTTTGCAATTTTATTTATTTTAGGTAACATTCAACTGGATTTGATAGAATTTCTGCAGCACAAGAATCAAAGGAGATGGCAGCAAGGACCAACGCGCACGCGTGCCTGACACGTGCGCGTGATTTGGAGCTTTCTATGGCGACGCGTGCGCGTGACTGACGCGTACGCATGATTTGAAGATTTGCTCAGCGACGCGTGCGCGTGACTGATGCATCCGCGTGACTCGCGAAAAAGGCCATCACGCGTACGCGTGACATGCGCCACGTGCAGAAAATGCAGAAACCGCTGGAGGTGATTTCTGGACCCCATTTTAGCACCCAAGTTAGGCACGGATCCAGTGAAGCCCAAGTGGTCCCCACGTTACAAGACGCGGAGTAGTTATTTAATTCTGATTTAAATTTATATTTGAATTTGAAAATAGGAAAAGATATTATCTTAATTTTAGATATTAGATTTTAAATTAATTAGGATTAGTTATAAAAAGGAGAGACTTCTCTTCTACTGGAGAGATTCCATCAGGGGAATTCCATTAGGGAATTCTATACAAATTTACATTCAACATTCCATGAGCAACTAAACCTCCACTGTTAAGGTTAGGAACTCTGTCTATTGTATGGATTGATTCATTTGCTCTTTCTAATTTAATTTATGTTTTGATTTATATTTCAATAATTGTTTTCGTTCTTTATTTTATGAATTTGGCTAGAACCGTGGAACGGAAGTATAACCCATGTTCTAATTGAGTTCTTGTATAACTTGGAAAAGCTCTTTACTTGAACAACAGTTTGAAAACATATTATCTTAAATTTCTAATTGTTTGTATTTAACGAGATACGTGACATATAATCCCCTTATTTTTGGATAATTAGGATTCTTGTGGTATATAAACTGGAATTTGATCATCACCCTCTAATTGGAATTAATTGACCAAGGAATTGGCAGTTAATGAATTTTAGAGGAGACTAGGAAGGTCTAAGGAATTAGGGTCTAGTCACATATAGTTTGCCATGAATTAAATCTTGCATGATTAAAATAGTTAGTAAGAAAAAATCTATCCGGAAAATAGATAACTCCGAAGCCTTAACTATTTTCTCCATATTTTATTCCCAACTTATTTATTTGTCTATCCTTTTGATATTTTGAGTTCGAACTTAAACCTTTTGAACATCCAAACACTCTTTTCTGTTGGCCTAACTAAGCCAATCAATCAATCATTGTTGCTTGATCCATCAATCCTTGTGGAATTGACCCTTACTCACATAAGATATTACTTGGTACGACCCGGTACACTTGCCAGTTAGTTTGTGGGTTGTAAAATACCGCACCAAGTTTTTGGTGCCGTTGCCGGAAATTGACTGTGATTAACAACTATTAGTTGTTTGATTGTTTAAAATAGGCATTTTAATTTTAATTTTATTTAAATACTGTTTTATTATTTTTCAAAAAAAAATTAAAAAATTTTTCTTGTTTTCTTCCTTTTCGTTCATAACCCTTTCCCCCTGTTGTCTTTTGATTTTATTTATTTATTTATTTATTCTTTCTTTCCGTGCATTTCTTTTCTTTTCTTATTATTAATTTTTAATTTTTATTTTCGTTTTTTTCCAAACTTTCGTTCGTTCTTCATTTATTTTTTAATTTTATTTTCTTTTATTTTCATTTTATTTCTTTTCATTAATTTTTATCTTTTTTATATTTTATTAGTTTTATTTTATTTTTGTCTTTAAAAAAATTAATAATAATTTAATATTAGTAATTTTTCTTAATTTCTGAAATTAAGTTTGGTGTTTTCTAGTTAGTTTTATTTTAATTTTTTTTGTTTTAATTTTTAGAATTCTGTTCTTTCTTCTTTGCTTTTCTATTTGCCACGTGGTGCGTTTAATTCTATTTGGTGTTTTGTGCTAAGGAGAAATAATGGAGAGAGATCACATGGGTTACTACTCACACCCAAGTAGTGATTCATATTATGGTGGATGGAAGAACTATCCAAATTTTGGTTGGCAAAGTCAAAACCAAAGGAACTTCAATACTCCATGTTCCAACTATCAAGAGCCACCACTTCCATATTCATACCAAGAACCATCCTCTTTTTACACTTATCAAGAACCATCATCTCCTTCTTATGCATAGCAAGAGCCACCATCTCCTTATTCATCTCAAATACCATCAGATCTTGAACTCCTCATGAAAGAATTTCTACATGATATAAAGACGAGTGTCAAAAATGTAGAGAATTATGTGCAGACGATGATCAAGAACCAGGAAGATGAACAAGCAAATTCCTTCCCAAGAGATACAATGCAAGATCCTATGAAAGAAAGTGAGGAAACCAATCAAAGGAGTTTATACTCCAGTGAATTAAAGAACTTTCCACCCTCACATATGGAAGAAGAGGAAGATGCACAACCTCCCATGCCCTTGGTAAGCAATGAAGAAGAGATTGAATTAGAAGAAAGCTACCAAGAGGAAGAGGTTCAAATTGAGGAAGCTTGCAAAGAGGTAGAAGAATTCAAAGAAGAACACAAGGGAGTGGAGCTTGCAAGACCTATTCCAAAGCCATCACCATCTAATACAACATTCAAGTGGGTAAAATTCCTATCCTTAACCTTTACTTTCCCACTTGAATATGGGCTACTGGAGACGGATGGTCAACTTAGAGCTCTTTGTGGCATTAAGAGTAAGAGGAAGATGGTTAGTGGCAAGAGTTGGCACACAAGGTTCAATATGGTTGTATGCTCCAAATTGAAGTGCAAGGAGTGGTATAGAGCTCAATTAAATGGGTCTAGAAGGTTGTTTGGATGTTTACTATGAGTTTGTGTGTTTTTCTGTAATTTCAGGTATTTTCTGGCTGAAATTGAGGGACCTGAGCAAAAATCTGATAAGAGGTTGACAAAGGACTGCTGATGATGTTAGATTCTGATATCCCTGCACTCGAAATAGATTTTGTAGAGCTATAGAACTCCAAGTGGCGCACTTTCAATTGCGTTGAAAAGTAGACATCCAGAGCTTTCCAGCAATATTTAATAGTCCACACTTTATTCGAGTTAAGATGACGCAAACTGGCGTTCAACGCTAGTTCCATGCTGCATTCTGGAGAAAAACGCCAGAAACACGTCACAAACCAGAGTTAAACACCAAAAACACGTTACAACTTGGCGTTTAACCCCAAGAGAAGCCTCTGCACGTGTAAAGCTTAAGCTCAGCCCAAGAACACACCAAAGTGGGTCCTGAAAGTGGATTTCTGCACTAAAACTTATTTCTGTAAACCCTAGTAATTAGTCTAGTATAAATAGGACATTTTACTATTGTATTAGACATCTTTGGTCTCAGTTTTAATCTATTGTTCATCTTAGGAGACTATTGATCATGTTTGGGGGCTGGTCATTCGGCCATGCCTGGACCATCACTTATGTATTTTCAACGGTGGAGTTTCTACACACCATAGATTAAGGTGTGGACCTCTGCTATACCTCGAGTTTTAATGCAAAGTACTACTGTTTTCTATTCAATTCGCGCTTATTCTTGTTCTAAGATATCACTCGTACTTCAACCTGATGGATGTGATGATCCGTGACACTCATCATCATCCGTCCTTATGAACGCGTGCCTGACAACCACTTCCGTTCTACAAGCAAGAGCTAGAGTGTGTATCTCTTGGATTCCTTAATCAGAATCTTCGTGTTATAAGCTAGAATCCATTGGCAGCATTCTTGAGAATCCGGAAAGTCTAAATCTTGTCTATGGTATTCCGAGTAGGATTCAGGGATCGAATGACTGTGATGAGCTTCAAACTCGTGAGTGTTGGGCGTAGTGACAGACGCAAAAGGATCAATGGATCTTATTCCGACATGATCGAGAAGCGACAGATGATTAGCCGTGCTGTGACAGAGCATTTGGACCATTTTCATTGAGAGGATGGGAAGTAGCCATTGATAACAGTGATGCCCTACATACAGCTTGCCATAGAAAGGACTAAGAATGACTGGATGAAGTAGTAGGAAAGCAAAGATTCAGAAGGAACACAGCATCTTCATGCACTTATCTGAAATTTCCACCAATGAATTACACAAGTATCTCTATCTTTATTTTTTGCTTTATTTATTCTTATATTCGAAAACCATTATAAACCATTTGAATCTGCCTAACTGAGATTCACAAGATGACCATAGCTTGCTTCATACCAACAATCTCCGTGGGATTGACCCTTACTCACGTAAGATATTACTTGGACAACCCAGTGCACTTGCTGGTTAGTTGTGCGAAGTTTGACAAAGTGTGATTCCCGTTTGAGAGCTCCAAGTCTTTGGCGCCATTATTGATAATCACAATTTTGTGCACCAAGTTTTTGGTGCCGTTGCCGGGGATTGTTTGAGTTTAGACAACTGACGGTTCATCTTGTTGCTCAGATTAGGTAATTTTCTTTTCAAAAAGTTTTCAAAAATCTTTCAAAAATTTTTTTATTTGTTTTCGTTTTTTGAAAAAAAAAGAAATTTTCGAAAAATCCCAAAAAATTAATAAAATCATAAAAACCAAAAATATTTTGTGTTTCTTGTTTGAGTCTTGAGTCAATTTTTAAGTTTCAGGTCAATCGCATGTTTTAAAAACTTTTGCATTTTTTGAAAATTCATGCATGTGTTCTTCATGATCTTCAAGTTGTTCTTGACAAGTCTTCTTGTTTGATCTTTAAATTTTCTTGTTTTGTGTTTCTGTTGTTTTTCATATGCATTTTTGCATTCATAGTGTCTAAACATGAAAAATTTCTAAGTTTGGTGTCTTGCATGTTTTTCTTTTCTTGAAAATTTTTCAAAAATAAGTCTTGATGTTCATCTTGATCTTCATAATGTTCTTGGTGTTCATCTTGACATTCATAGTGTTCTTGCATGCATCATTGGTTTTGATCCAAAATTTTCATGTTTTGGGTCATATTTGTGTTTTTCTCTCTCCTCATTAAAAATTCAAAAATAAAAAATATCTTTTCCTTATTTTAATAAAAAATTCGAAATCTTTGGGTTGACTTAGTCAAAAAATTTTTAAAATTAGTTGTTTCTTGTTAGTCAAGTCAAGATTTCAATTTTAAAAGTCTTATCTTTTCAAAACTTTTTCAAAAATCAAATCTTTTTCATTTTTCTTTTATACTTTCGAAAATATTTTTTAATTGATTTTCAAAATCTTTTTCTTATCTTTATTTCATGATTTTTTGAAAACTTTACTAACAATTAATGTAATTGATTCAAAAATTTGAAGTTTGTTACTTTCTTGTTAAGAAAGGTTCAATCTTTGAATTCTAGAATAATATCTTTTAGTTTCTTGTTAGTCAAGTAATCAATTTTAATTTTAAAAATCAAATATTTTTCAAAATATCTTTTCAATCATATCTTTTTAATCATATCTTTTTTCAAATCATATCTTTTTCAAAATTGATTTCAAAAATCTTTTCTAACTTCCTATCTTTTCAAAAATCGATTTTCAAATCTTTTTCAACTAACTAATTGTCGTTTTGTTTGTTTCTTATCTTTTTCAAAACCACCTAACTACTTTTCTCTCTCTAATTTTCGAAAATTCCTCACTCTTTTTCAAAATTCTTTTAATTAACTAATTGTTTCAAATTTTATTTTTAATTTTTCTCTTAATTTTCAAAAATCACTAACTTTTTTTCAAAACAATTTTCAAAAATTCTTTCCTCTCATCTTTTTCTATTTATTTATTCATTTACTAACTCTTCTCTTCATCTAAAAATTCAAACCCTCTCTTCTCCTCTGTGTTCGAATTTTTCTCATTCTTCTTCTATTATTTTCTTCTTGTACTCACATAAAGGAATCTCTATACTGTGACATAGAGGATTCCTCTTCTTTTCTGTTCTCTTCTTTTTCATATGAGCAGAAGCAAGGACGAGGACATTCTTGTTGAAGCAAATCCTGAACCTGAAAGGACTCTGAAGAAGAAACTAAGAGAAGCTAAAGCACAACAATTCAGAGAAAACATTACAGAGAATCTTGAAAAAGAAAGGGACATGGCCGAACCCAATAACAATGGTGGAGGCGCAAGGAGGATGCTTGGAGATTATACTACACCTACTTCCAATTTTTATGGAAGAAGCATCTCAATCCCTGCCATTGGAGCAAACAATTTTGAGCTGAAGCCTCAACTAGTTGCTCTAATGCAACAGAACTGCAAGTTCCATGGACTTCCATCAGAAGATCCCTATCTATTTTTAACTGAATTCTTCTAGATCTGTGATACTGTTAAGACTAATAGAATAGATCCTGAAGTCTATAGGCTTATGCTTTTCCCCTTTGCTGTAAGAGATAGAGCTAGAACATGGTTGGACTCACAACCTAAAGATAGCCTGGACTCTTGGGATAAGCTGGTCATGGCCTTCCTGGCCAAGTTTTTTCCTCCTCAAAAGCTGAGCAAGCTTAGAGTGGATGTTCAGACCTTCAAGCAAAAAGATGGTGAATTCCTCTATGAAGCTTGGGAAAGATACAAGTAGTTGACCAAAAAGTGTCCTTCTGGCATGCTTTCAGAGTGGACCATTTTAGATATATTCTATGATGGTCTATCTGAGCTTTCTAAGATGTCACTGGACCATTTTTCAGGTAGATCCATTCACCTAAAGAAAAAGCCTGCAGAAGCTCAAGAACTCATTGACATGGTTGTAAATAACCAATTCATGTACACCTCTGAGAGGAATCCTGTGAGTAATGGGACGCCTCAGAAAAGGGGAGTTCTTGAAATTGATGCTCTGAATGCCATATTGCCTCAGAACAAAATATTGACTCAGCAAGTCAACATGATTTCTCAGAGTCTGAATGGATGGAAAAATGCATCCAACAGTACTAAAGAGGCATCTTCTGAAGAAGAAGCTTATGATCCTGAGAATGCTGCAATGGCAGAGGTGAATTACATGGGTGAACCTTATAGAAACACCTATAATTCCTCATGGAGAAATCATCTAAATTTCTCATGGAAGGATCAACAAAAGCCTCAACAAGGCTTTAATAATGGTGGGTCCTCCATTAGAAATTTGGAGGCACAAGTGGGTCAGCTGAGTAAGAAAATCACTGAAACCCCTCCTAGTACTCTCCCAAGTAATACAAAAGAGAATCCAAAAGGAGAGTGCAAAGCCATTGATATAATCAATATGGCCGAATGCACAAAGGAGGAGAAGGACGTGAACCCCAATGAGGAAGACCTCCTGGGATGTCCTCTGAACAAAAAGGAGTTCCCTATTGAGGACCTAAAGGAATCTGAGGCTCATATAGATACCATAGAGATTCTATTAAATCTCCTTTTACCATTCCTGAGCTCTGAGAACTATTCTTCCTCTGAAGAGGATGAAGATGTAACTGAAGAGCAAGTTGCTCAATATCCAGGAGCCATCATGAAGCTAAATGCCAAGTTGTTTGGTAATGAGACTTGGGAAGGTGAACCTCCCTTGCTCATTAGTGAACTAAATACATGGGTTCAGCAAACTCTACCTCAAAAGAAACAAGATCCTGGTAAATTCTTAATATCCTATACCATAGGCACCATGACCTTTGAGAAGGCTCTGTGTGACATGGGGTCCGGTATAAATCTTATGCCACTCTCTATAATGGAGAAGCTGGGGATCTTTGAGGTACAAGCTGCAAGAATCTCATTAGAGATGGCAGATAAGTCAATAAAACAAGCTCATGGATTGGTAGAGGACGTGTTGGTGAAGGTTAAATGCCTTTACATCCCTGCTAATTTCATAATCTTAGACACTGGGAAGCATGAGAATGAATCCATCATTCTTGGAAGACCCTTCCTAGCCACAGCAGGAGCTGTGATTGATGTTGACAGAGGAGAGCTAGTCCTTCAATTGAATGGGGACTACCTTGTGTTTAAAGCTCAAGGATCTTCCTCTGCAACTATGGAAAAGAGTCACGATAAGCTTCTCTCAATACAGAGTCAAACAAAGGCCCCACAATCAAACTCTAAGTTTGGTGTTGGGAGGCCACAACCAAACTCTAAGTTTGGTGTTGAACCCCCACGTTCAAACTCTAAGTTTGGTGTTAGGAGGTCCCAACAATGCTCTGAACATCTGTGAAGCTCCATGAGAGCTCACTGTCAAGCTATTGACATTAAAGAAGCGCTTATTGGGAGGTAACCCAATTTTTATTTATCTATATTTCTATTGTTCTTTTATGTTTTATTAGGTTTATGATCATGTGGAGTCACAAAACAATTGCAAAAATCAAAGAAAAATAAAAAATAGCATCAAAAATAGCACACCCTGGAGGAAGAGCTTAAACGCCAATAAGGAGCATCTGGCTGGCGTTTATTGCCAGACCAGAGCATGAAGCTGGTGTTGAACACCAGAAACAAGCAGCAGTCTGGCATTTAAACACGAGGATTGCACCCTGAGGAAGACTGGCGTTAAACGCCAGAAACAAGCATGGAAGTGGCGTTCAACGCCAAAAACATGCTGCAGATTGGCGTTGAATGCCCAAAACAAGCATGGAAGTGGCGTTTAACGCCAGAACATGATGCAGTCTGGCATTAAATGCCAGGATTGCATATAGAGGGCATTTTACACGCCTAAATGGTGCAGGGATGATTAATCCTTGATACCTCAGGATCTGTGGACCCCACAGGATCACCTCAGGATCTGTGAACCCCAGAGGATCCCTACCTACCTTCTCCCTCTCTCTCACACCTTTTCATAACACTCTTCCTCAAACATCATTCACCAATCATCTCAATCACTCTTTTCCATCACCTCTTCACCACTCACATCCATCCACTCTTCCCCATAAACCCCACCTACCTTCAAATTCAAAATCTCTTTCCCACCTAAACCCACCCTAAATGACCGAACGCTAACCCCTCTCCCTCCACTATATAAACTCCTCCATCCTTCTTCATTTTCACACATCACTACCATCTCTTCTCCCCCTTAGCCGAATACACATCTCTCTCTCTCCTCCATATCTTATTCTTCTTCATCTATTCTTTCTTCTTTTGCTTGAGGATGAGCAACATTCTAAGTTTGGTGTGGTAAAAGCATAACTTTTTTATTTTTTCATAACCATTGATGGCACCTAAGGCCGGAGAAACCTCTAAAAAGAGGAAAGAGAAGACAAAAGCTTCCACCTCTGAGTCATGGAAGATGGAGAGATTCATCTCAAAGGTCCATTAAGACCACTTCTATGAAGTTGTGGCCAAGAAGAAGGTGATCCCTGAGGTCCCTTTCATGCTCAAGAAAAATGAGTATCTTGAGATCCGACATGAGATCCAAAGAAGAGGTTGGGAAGTTCTTACCAATCCCATTCAACAAGTCAGAATCTTAATGGTTCAAGAGTTCTATGCCAATGCATGGATTACTAGGAACCATGACCAAAGCATGAACCCAAACCCAAAGAATTGGCTTACAATGGTTCGGGGAAAATGCTTAGATTTTAGTCTGGAAAACGTAAGGTTGGCGTTCAACTTGCCTATGATGCAAGAAAACGCACGCCCTTACACTAGAAGGGTCAACTTTGATCAAAGGTTGGACCAAGTCCTCATGGATATATGTGTGGAAGGAGCTCAATGGAAAAGAGACTCAAAAGGCAAGCCGGTTCAATTGAGAAGACTAGACCTTAAGCCTGTGGCTAGAGGATGGTTGGAGTTCATCCAATGTTCCATCATCCCCACTAGCAACTGACCCGAAGTAACTATGGATTGGGCCATCATGATCCATAGCATCATGATTGGAGAGGAAGTAGAAGTTCATGAAGTCATCTCTCTAGAACTCTACAAAGTAGCCGGATAGCCCTCCACCTTGGCAAGGCTGGCCTTTCCTCATCTCATTTGCCATCTATGCTACTTAGCTGGAGTTGTCATAGAAGGAGACATCCTCATTGAAGTGGACAAGCCCATCACTAAGAAGAGGATGAAGCAAACAAAAGAGCCCATTCATGGATCTCAAGAGACGTATGAGGAAGCTCATCATCAAGAAATCTCTGAGATGCCTCAAGGGATGCATTTTCCTCCAAACAACTATTGGAAATAACTCAACACTTCTCTAGAAGGATTGAGTCATAACATGACCCAATTAAGGGTGGAACACCAAGAACACTCCATCATTCTTAATGAGATTAGAGAAGATCAAAGAGCTATGAGGGAGGAGCAACAAAGGCAAGGAAGAGACATAGAGGAGCTCAAGAACACCATTGGTCCTTCAAGGAGAAGGCGCCACCATCACTAAGGTGGACTCATTCCTTAACTTCCTTGTTCTTATCTCTCTGTTTTTTGGTTTTTAAGCTTCATGCTTGTCTATGTTTGTGTCTTTATTACATGATCATTAGTGTCTAGTAACTATGTCTTAAGGCTATGAATAATTCCATGAATCCTTCACCTTTCTTAAATAAAAAATGTTTTTAATACAAAAGAACAAGAAGTACATGAGTTTCGAAGTCATCCTTGAAATTAGTTTAATTATATTGATGTGGTGATAATACTTTTTGTTCTCTAAATGAATGCTTGAACAGTGCATATTTTTTATCTTGTTATTTATGAATGTTAAAATTGTTGGCTCTTGAAAGAATGATGAATAAGAGAAATATTATTGATAATCTAAAAAATCATAAAATTGATTCTTGAAGCAAGAAAAAGCAGTGAAAAAGAAGAAGCTTGCGAAAAAAAAGTGGCAAAAAGAATATAAAAGAAAAAGAAAAAGCAAGCAGAAAAAGCCAATAGCCCTTAAAACCAAAAGGCAAGGGTAAAAAGGATCAAAGGCTTTGAGCATCAAGGATAGGAGCGCCCAAGGAAATAAAATCCAGGCATAAGCAGCTAAATCAAGCTGTCTGGTGCACGAAATTGCAATCACACTTTTGCAATTCCGCACAACTAACCAGCAAGTGCACTGGGTCGTCCAAGTAATACCTTACGTGAGTAAGGGTCGATCCCACGGAGATTGTTGGCTTGAAGCAAGCTATGGTTATCTTGTAACTCTTAGTCAGGATATCAATAATTCTCAGGTTTAATTGTGAAAAGTAGAAAAACATGAATTGAATACTTGTTTTGCTGTATTAGAGAACAGGTTGAGGTTTTGGAGATGCTCTATCTTCTGAATCTCTACTTTCCTACTGTCTTCTTCTTCATGCACGCAAGGCTCCTTCCATGGCAAGCTGTATATATGGTTTCACTCAACGTTGTCAATGGCTATCTTCCATCCTCTCTGTGAAAATGTTCAACGCGCTCTGTCATAGCATGGCTAAGCATCTGTCGGTTCTCAATCAGGTTGGAATAGAATCCAGTGATTCTTTTGCATCTGTCACTAACGCCCAGCCTTCAGGAGTTTGAAGCTCGTCACAGTCATTCAATCCTCGAATCCTACTCAGAATACCATAGACAAGGTTTAGACCTTCCGGATTCTCTTGAATGCCGCCATCAATTCTAGCTTATACCACGAAGATTCTGACTAAGGAATCTAAGAGATATCCACTCAGTCTAAGGTAGAACGGAGGTGGTTGTCAGGCACACGTTCATAGGTGACAATGATGATGAGTGTCACGGATCATCACATTCATCAAGTTGAGGAACAAGTGATATCTTAGAATGGAAGCAAGCGTGATTGAATGAAAAACAGTAGTAATTGCATTAATCCATCAATACACAGTAGAGCTCCTCACCCCCAACCATGGGGTTTAGAGATTCATGCCATAGAAGGTACAGTATGAAACGTGTAAAGTGTCATGAGGTAAAGATACAATGTCAAAATATCCTATTTATAGTGAACTAGTAACCTAGGATATACA
>NC_029773.3:21830086-21836474 GCF_000817695.3 Arachis duranensis | reverse complement strand
GCCAGCTTTTGTGCCAGTTTGGGCGTTTAACTCCAATTTTTGTGCCAGTTCCGGCGTTAAACGCCGGGAATTCTGAAGCTGATCTGCAACGCCGGTTTGGGCCATCAAATCTCGGGCAAAGTATGGACTATTATACATTGCTGAAAAGCCCAGGATGTCTACTTTCCAACGGAATTAAGAGTGCGCTAATTGGGATTTTGTAGATCCGGAAAATCTACTTCAAGTGCAGGGAGGTCAGAATCCAACAGCATCTGCAGTCCTTTTTCAGCCTCTGAATCAGATTTTTGCTCAGGTCCCTCAATTTCAGCCAGAAATTACCTGAAATCATAGAAAAATACACAAACTCATAGTGAAGCCCAGAAAAGTAAATTTTAAATAAAAACTAATAAAAACATACTAAAAACTAACTAAAATGTACTAAAAACATACTAAAAATAGTGCCAAAAAGCGTATAAATTATCCGCTTATCGCAACACCAAACTTAAATTGTTGCTTGTCCCCAAGCAACTGAAAATCAAATAGGATAAAAGAAGAGAACATACTATAGACTCCAAAATATCAATGAAACTTAGCTCCAATTAGATGAGCGGGACTAGTAGCTTTTTGCTTCTGAACAGTTTTGGCATCTCACTTTATCCTTTGAAGTTTAGAATGATTGGCATCTATAGGAACTCAGAATTCAGAAAGTGTTATTGATTCTCCTAGTTAAATATGATGATTCCTGAACATAGCTACTTTATGAGTCTTGTCTGTGGCCCAAAGCACTTTGTCTTCCAGTATTACCACCGGATACATGCATGCACAGACACATAACTGGGTGAACCTTTTTAGATTGTGACTCAGCTTTGCTAGAGTCCCCAATTAGAGGTGTCCAGGGTTCTTAAGCACACTCTTGGATCACTTTTTATATTTATAAATTTTTTTTTGAATTCACTGCTTTTTCTTGCTTCAAGAATCAATTTGATAATTTTTCAGATCCTCAATAATATTTCTCCTTTTTCATCATTCTTTCAAGAGCCAACAAGTTTAACATTCTTTAATCAACAAATTCAAAAGACATATGCACTGTTCAAGCATTCATTCAGAAAACAAAAAGCAATGTCACCACATCAAACTAATTCAACTAGTTTCAGAGATAAATTCGAAATCCTGTACTTCTTGTTCTTTTGTGATTAGAGCATTTTTCATTTAAGAGAGGTGATGGATTCATAGGACATTCATAGCTTTAAGACATGAACCTTAAATTTTATTAATCATGAATTAAGAACAAGACTCAAAAATAAATATAAGATAAGAATAATAGTAATAGAAAACGAAATATTAAATGACTCTAAAATAGACTCCTAATGAAAGAGGTTATCACAGAGTTAGGACTCAATAACCTTGATTTTGAGAAGTGGATGCTCCCTCAACTTGTGGGGTATTTGACCTTTCAAGGGAGAGCTTCTGGCGCTTCAGCTTCTGTAGCTCACGCCCCTGCTTCTCTTGTTCCTTCAGCAATTTGTAGAGCATGCAGTTTTGATTCTGCTGTTCTTCCTTAATTTGTTCCATAGTTTCTTGCAGCTTGGCAACAGATGCTTCTAGGCTGGCCTAGTAGTCAATTTCAGGAAGTTCATGGAGGAACTCCTGCACCCTCCTTTTGATAGAGTTATCTTGCATTTGTCCTTCCATTGACTTCTTGGTGATTGGATGTTCAATTGGGATGAATTCATCTACTCCCATCCTCGCCCCAGCATCTTTACATAGCAAGGAGATTAAGCTTGGGTAAGCCAGTTTGGCTTCAGTGGAATTCTTGTTTGCAATTGTGTAAATCTCACAAGCAATCAAATGATGAACCTCCACTTCTTTTCTCAGCATAATACAATGAATCATCACTGCTCTCTTGATAGTGACCTCAGAACGGTTGCTAGTGGGCAATATAGAACGCCCAATGAAGTCTAGCCAACCTCTTGCAATTGGTTTGAGATCTCCTCTCTTGAGTTGGTTTGGAACACCTTTTGAATTGGTTGTCCACTTAGTTCCAGGGAGGCATATGTCCTCTAGAACTTGATCCAACCCTTTATCTGCTCTCACCATTCTCCTATGAAAGGATTCAGGATCATCTTGTAGTTGAGGCAATTTGAAGACCTCTCTTATTTTATCCAGATGGAAGTAAATAATTCTCCCTTTGACCATGGTTCTATAGGTATGAAAAGTAGTTCCAGTCATTCTCTGCTTATCTGTCAACCACAGATTTGAGTAGAATTCCTGAACCATGTTTCTTCCAACCTTTGTCTCAGGGTTGGTTAGAACTTCCCATCCTCTGTTTCGAATTTGCTCTTGGATCTCCGGATATTCGTCTTCTTTCAGATCGAGTTTAACTTCCGGGATCACTGACCTCAGACCCATTATTTTGTGGTAATGGTCTGCATGTTCTTTGGTTAAGAACTTCTCTTGGCTCCAAAGATTTTTTGGAGTATTCTCTTTCTTGCCTCTTGAATTGGTTTGTTTTCCCTTAGGAGCCATGATCTTGAAAAATCTTGGCTTAGTGATCACGGAAAAGCACACCAAACTTAGAGGTTTGCTTGCCCTCAAGCAAAAAAAAGGAAAGAGGAGAGAGAGGAGGAGAGCAAACTCGAATGGTGGGGAGAGGGGGATGGCCGAGCATTATTTATAAGGGAGGGGGAGAGATTTCAAAAATTTTGAAGGAGATTTGAGAATATATGGAAAGAATTTGAGAAGATAATTGAGTTTTTGAAGAAGATTTGGAAAGGATTTGAAAGAGATTTTGAGGAATGATTTAGAAAGTTGTTTAATTTTTGAAATTTGAAGGTGAATGATGAAAGTTTGTAATGTGTTTATGCAAAAAATTATGGATCAAAATAAGAAAGTTAGAAAAAATTTGAAATGGAAATAATCTCTGTCCCCTACCTTTCTGGCGTTTAACGCCCACTTGGTGGCCATTATGGGTGTTTAACGCCCAGCCAGGTGCCCTGGCTGGCGTTAAACGCCAGAAACCCCTTTATCACTGGGCGTTTTGCTGAACGCCCAGGATACTGCAATTCTGGCGTTAAACGCCCAGAATGGTGCCCATTATGGCGTTTAACGCCCAAAATGGTGCCTTTACTGGTGTTAAACACCCAGAATGGTATCCATTCTGGCGTTTAACGCCCAGAGTACCCCTTGTTGGCGTTTTCTTGCTAGCAAGCTCCTTTTCTCTGCTTTGTGCACTGAATCCTTCTATAACTCTGTGAATTCCTTCAATTTCAATGATCAACGTTGAAGAATGTATATCAAACTTTTACAGAACAAATAACCTGATAATGACTGGGTTGCCTCCCAGCAAGCGCTTCTTTATTGTCTTTAGTTGGACCTTTACTGAGACTCATTCAAGCCTCAGTTTTGAGCATTCCTACTCAAAATTGCTTTCAAGATAATGTTTGATCTTTTGTCCATTAACAATGAACTTTTTGTCAGAATCAATATCCTGAAGCTCAACATATCCATATGGTGACACTCCTGTAATCACATACGGACCCCTCCACCGGGATTTGAGTTTTCCTGGGAATAATTTGAGCCTAGAGTTGAAGAGCAGAACTTTTTGTCCTGGGTCAAAGACTCTGGATGACAACTTCTTGTCATGCCACTTCTTTGCCTTTTCCTTATAAATTTTTGCATTTTCAAAGGCACTGAGTCTGAACTCCTCTAGCTCATTTAGCTGGAGCAATCTTTTTTCACCAGCTAACGTAGCATCCATGTTTAGGAATCTGGTTGCCCAGTAGGCTTTATGTTCCAGTTCCACGGGCAGATGACAGGCCTTCCCATACACAAGTTGGTATGGAAAGGTTCCTATAGGAGTCTTGAATGCTGTTCTGTATGCCCACAGAGCATCATCCAAGCTCTTTGCCCAATCCTTTCTACGGGCAATAACAGTCCGTTCCAGGATTCTTTTTAGCTCTCTGTTAGAGACTTCAGCTTGCCCATTTGTCTGTGGATGATACAGAGTTGCTACTTTGTGGCTAATTCCATATCGGACCATAGCAGAGTACAGCTGTTTATTGTAGAAATGAGTGCCCCCATCACTAATTAGTACTCTGGGAACACCAAACCAGCTGAAGATGTGTTTCTGGAGAAATTTCAGCACGGTCTTGGTATCATTATTGGGTGTGGCAATTGCTTCTACCCATTTAGATACATAGTCTACTGCCACCAGAATATAAGTGTTTGAGTATGATGGTGGGAAGGGACCCATGAAGTCAATACCCCATACATCAAACAATTCAATCTCTAAGATCCCTTGTTGAGGCATGGCATAACCATGAGGCAAGTTACCAGCTCTTTGGCAACTGTCACAGTTACGCACAAACTCTCGGGCATCCCTATAGAGAGTAGGCCAGTAGAATCCACATTGGAGGACCTTAGTGGCTGTTCGCTCACCTCCGAAATGTGCCCCATATTGTGATCCATGGCAATGCCACAGGATCCTTTGTGCTTCCTCTCTAGGTACACATCTGCGGATTATTCCGTCTGCACATCTCTTAAAGAGATATGGTTCATCCCATAGGTAGTACGTGGCATCTGAAATTAATTTTTTTCTTTGCACCTTGTTGTACTCCTGTGGTATGAACCTCACAGCTTTATAATTTGCAATGTCTACAAACCATGGAGCTTCCTGAATGGCAAAGAGTTGTTCATCTGGAAAGGTCTCAGAGATCTCAGTAGAAGAGAGGGATGCCCCTGCTACTGGTTCTATTCAGGACAGATGATCAGCTACCTGGTTCTCTGTCCCTTTTTTGGCTCTTATTTCTATATCAAACTCTTGCAGAAGCAACACCCACCTTATGAGCCTAGATTTTAAATCCTGCTTTGTGAGTAAGTATTTAAGAGCAGCATGGTCAGTGTACACAATCACTTTTGACCCTACTAAATAGGATCTAAACTTGTCAATGGCATAAACCACTGCAAGTAACTCTTTTTCTGTGGTTGTGTAATTCTTTTGTGCGTCATTTAGAATACGGCTAGCATAATAAATGACGTGCAGAAGCTTGTTATGCCTCTGTCCCAACACTGCACCAATGGCATGGTCACTGGCATCACACATTAGTTCGAATGGTAATGTCCAGTCTGGTGCAGAGATGACTGGTGCTGTGACCAGCTTGGCTTTCAGGGTCTCAAACGCCTGCAGACACTCTGTGTCAAACAGAAATGGCGTGTCAGCAGCTAGCAGGTTGCTTAGAGGTTTTGCAATTTTTAAAAATCCTTTATAAACCTTCTGTAAAATCTTGCATGCCCTAGAAAGCTTCTGATTGCCTTAACATTGGTAGGTGGTGGTAATTTTTCAGTTACCTCTACCTTTGCTTGATCCACCTCTATTCCCTCACCTGAAATTTTGTGCCCAAGGACAATTCCTTCAGTTACCATGAAGTGACATTTCTCCCAGTTTAAGACCAGGTTAGTCTCTTGGCACCTTTTCAGGATAAGTGCTAGATGATTAAGACAGGAGCTGAATGAGTCTCCATATACTGAGAAGTTATTCATGAAGACTTCCAGGAACTTCTCTACCATATCAGAGAAGATAGATAGCATGCATCTCTGAAAAGTTGCAGGTGCATTACACAGACCAAAAGGCATTCTTCTGTAGGCAAACACGCCAGAAGGGCAAGTGAATGCTGTCTTCTCTTGGTCCTGAGGATCTACTGCAATTTGGTTGTAACCTGAATAGCCATCCAAAAAGCAGTAATAATCATGACCAACTAGTCTTTCTAGCATTTGGTCTATGAATGGTAAAGGAAAATGATCCTTTCTGGTGGCTGTATTGAGCCTTCTGTAGTCAATACACATACGCCACCCTGTAACTGTTCTTGTGGGAACCAGTTCATTCTTTTCATTATGAACCACTGTCATGCCTCCCTTCTTGGGGACAACTTGGACAGGGCTCACTCAGGGGCTATCAGAAATAGAATAAATAATCCCAGCATCTAGTAACTTAGTGACCTCTTTCTACACCACCTCCTTCATGGCTGGATTTAGCCACCTCTGTGGTTGAACCACTGGCTTGGCATTATCTTCCAATAGGATTTTATACATGCATCTTGCTGGGCTAATCCAATAGGATCTTGTGCATGCATCTTGCTGGGCTAATGCCCTTAAGATCACTTATGGACCACCCAAGAGCTGTCTTATGTGTCCTTAGCACTTGAGTTAGTGCTTCCTCTTCCTGTGAGTTTAAAGCAGAGCTTATAATCGCTGGAAAAGCATCACCTTCTCCCAGAAATGCATACTTCAGGGATGGTGGTAATGGTTTGAGCTCGGGTCTAGGAGGTTTATCCTCTTCCTGAGGAATTTTTAGAGGCTCTTGTATTTCCTCTGGTTCCTCCAGTTTAGGCTGAACATCTTTAAAGATATCCTC
>NC_029773.3:21817946-21829893 GCF_000817695.3 Arachis duranensis | reverse complement strand
AGGTATTAGATTGATACTTGCTCCAAGGTCACACAAGGCTGTCTTGGTGCAAGCACCTTCTTATGTGCATGGTATCATAAAGCTTCCTGGATCTTGAAGCTTCTCTGGTAAGCTCTTCAGAATGACTGCACTGCATTCTTCAGTAAGAAACACTTTTTCAGTTTCTCTCCAATCCTTCTTATGACTTAAGATCTCTTTCATGAACTTAGCATAAGAAGGTATTTGCTCAAGTGCCTCTACAAACGAGATCTTTATTTCAAGAGTCCTTAGATATTCTGCAAAGCGGGCAAATTGTTTATCCTGTTCCGCTTGGCAGAGTTTCTGAGGATAAGGCATCTTGGCTTTATATTCTTCAACCTTAGTTGTTGCAGGTTTATTCCCTACAGAGGTGGTTGGAGAAGCCTTTTTAGAGGGGTTACTATCAGCACTCTCAGATGTCTGATTCCTCATTGGCGTTTGAGCTCCAGGACTGGGTGAGGAATGGGCGTTTAACGCCAACTTTTCCCCCCTTTCTGGCGTTTGAACGCCAGAACTGGTCAAGGAATGGGCGTTTAACGCCAACTTTTCCCCCCTTTCTGGCGTTTGAACGCCAGGAGTATTCCATCAAGACACAGCAGAGCTCCTCACCCCTAACCATGGGGTTTAGAGACTCATGCCGTAGAAGGTACAGTATGAAACGTGTAAAGTGTCATGAGGTAAAGATACAATGTCAAAATATCCTATTTATAGTGAACTAGTAACCTAGGATATATAGAAATGAGTAAATGACGTAAAAATCCACTTCTGGGGTCCACTTGGTGTGTGCTTGGGCTGAGCATTAAAGCTTTCATGTGTAGAGACTTTTCCTGGAGTTAAACGCCAGCTTTTGTTCCAGTTTGGGCGTTTAACTCCAATTTTTGTGCCAGTTCCGGCGTTAAACGCCGGGAATTCTGAAGCTGATTTGAAACACCGGTTTGGGCCATCAAATATCGGCAAAGTATGAACTATTATACATTGCTGGAAAGCCCAGGATGTCTACTTTCCAACGCAATTGAGAGTGCGCTAATTGGGCTTTTGTAGCTCCGGAAAATCCATTTCGAGTGCAGGGAGGTCAGAATCCAACAGCATCTGCAGTCCTTTTTTAGCCTTTGAATCAGATTTTTGCTCAGGTCCCTCAATTTTAGCCAGAAATTACCTGAAATCACAGAAAAACACACAAACTCATAGTGAAGCCCAGAAAAGTAAATTTTAAATAAAAACATACTAAAGACTAACTAAAATGTACTAAAAACATACTAAAAACAGTGCCAAAAAGCGTATAAATTATCCGCTCATCACTATCCCTAACCATGTGCTTGTGGCATGAAGGTCCAAGTGAAAAGCTTGAGACTGAGTGGTTAAAGTCGTGATCCAAAGCAAAAAGAGTGTACTTAAGAGCTCTGGACACCTCTAAGTAGGGACTTTAGCAAAGCTGAGTCACAATCTGAAAAGGTTCACCCAGTCATGTGTCTGTGGCATTTATGTATCCGGTGGTAATACTGGAAAACAAGTGCTTAAGGCCACGACCAAGACTTATAAAAGTAGTTGTGTTCAAGAAATCAACATACTTAACTAGGAGAATCAATAACACTATCTGAACTCTGAATTCCTATGGATGCCAATCATTCTAAACTTCAAAGGATAAAGTGAGATGCCAAAACTGTTCAGAAGCAAAAAGCTACAAGTCCCGCTCATCAAATTAGAACTAATATTCATTGATATTTTGGGATTTATAGTATATTCTCTTCTTCTTATCCTATTTTATTTTCAGTTGCTTGGGGACAAGCAACAATTTAAGTTTGGTGTTGTGATGAGCGGATAATTTATACGCTTTTTGGCATTGTTTTTAGGTAGTTTTTAGTAGGATCTAGCTACTTTTAGGGATGTTTTTATTAGTTTTTATGCAAAATTCACATTTCTGGACTTTACTATGAGTTTGTGTGTTTTTCTGTGATTTCAGGTATTTTCTGGCTGAAATTGAGGGACTTGAGCAAAAATCTGATAGGAGGCTGACAAAGGACTGCTGATGTTGTTGGATTCTAACATCCCTGAACTCGAAATAGATTTTCTGGAGCTACAAAACTCCAAATGGCACGCTCTTAATTGCGTTAGAAAGTAGACATCCAGAGCTTTCCAGCAATATATAATAGTCTACACTTTATTCGAGTTAAGACGACGCAAACTGGTGTTCAACGCCAGTTCCATGCTGCATTCTGGAGTAAAACGCCAGAAACATGTCACAAACCAGAGTTAAACGCCAAAAATACGTTACAAGTTGGCATTTAGCCCCAAGAGAAGCCTCTGCATGTGTAAAGCTCAAGCTCAGGCAAGCACACACCAAAGTGGGCCCTGGAAGTGGATTTCTGCACTAAGACTTATTTATGTAAACCCTAGTAACTAGTCTAGTATAAATAGGACATTTTACTATTGTATTAGACATCTTTGGTCTCAGTTTTAATCTATTGTTCATCTTAGGAGACTATTGATCATGTTTGGGGGCTGGCCATTCGGCCATGCCTGGACTATCACTTATGTATTTTCAACGGTGGAGTTTCTACACACCATAGATTAAGGTGTGGAGCTCTGCTGTATCTCGAGTTTTAATGCAAAGTACTACTGTTTTCTATTCAATTCGTGCTTATTCTTGTTCTAGGATATCACTCGTACTTTAACCTGATGGATGTGATGATCCGTGACACTCATCATCATCCGTCCTTATGAACGCGTTCCTGACAACCACTTCCGTTCTACAAGCGAGAGCTAGAGTATGTATCTCTTGGATTCCTTAATCAGAATCTTCGTGGTATAAGCTAGAATCCATTGGCAGCATTCTTGAGAATCTAGAAAGTCTAAACCTTGTCTGTGGTATTCCGAGTAGGATTCAGGGATTGAATAACTGTGACGAGCTTCAAACTCGCGAGTGTTGGGCGTAGTGACACACGCAAAAGGATCAATGGATCTTATTCCGACATGATCGAGAACCGACAGATGATTAGCCATGCTGTGACAGAGCATTTAGACCATTTTCACTGAGAGGATGGGAAGTAGCCATTGATAATGGTGACGCCCTACATACAGCTTGCCATAGAAAGGAGTAAGAATGACTGGATGAAGCAGTAGGAAAGTAGAGATTCAGACGGAACATAGCATCTTCATGCACTTATCTGAAATTCCCACCAATGAATTATATAAGTATCTCTATCTTTATTATATGCTTTATTTATTCTTATATTCAAAAAACATTATAACCATTTGAATCCGCCTAACTGAGATTTACAAGATGACCATAGCTTGCTTCATACCAACAATCTTCGTGGGATCGACCCTTACTCACGTAAGGTATTACTTGGACGACCCAGTGCACTTGCTGGTTAGTTGTGCGAAGTTGTGACAAAGTGTGATTCACGTTTGAGAGCTCCAAGTCTCTGGCGCCATTATTGATGATCACAATTTTGTGCACCAGATGTCTCTGTGAGAATTCAGATCGCTTGCCACCCGGTGGGAACATTGGTGATCCACAAGGAGACGGGTATAAAAGCAAGGTTTGGGACCCTGGGATTCATTCCCATAATCAACACTCTTGGGGCCATGTCACTTGCTTCAACTTGCTCAAAGGTGTTATGCGCCTAGTTTGGGATCCCGGTAGCCATTGGAATTAAAAACATTGGTGGAGATTCCTGGATCAGTACAAGCACAAGCCACCATGATAAGGAGCTCACCACATGTCCAACTTAAGGACTTTAACTAAAAGTGCTTGGTGGGAGACAACCCACCGTGGTATGATCGTTCCTTTTCATTCTTAGTTATTTTTCGTAGTAGTAGTTTTCTTACTTATTTGATTTTTTATTAAGTTCTTACTAATTTTCTAATCATGCAGCTATTTTAGAATAGGAACCGAATAACAAAAAAAAAAGCACATGATGCGCAAGCGTCAGATGGGTGTGCGTAAATATGTGTTGGGCAGAGAGTTGTACTGCCTTGGGGCTGGAAGTGTGCTAGAAACACAAATCTTGTTCACGCATACGCGTACCTGATGCGTACGCGTCATTTGCACAAATGGCCATCCACGCGTGTGCGTGCATGACGCGCACGCGTCGATTGAAAATCTGGGTTCCCAAGCCAAGCGAACAGCAAGTTGTGGGTGCATGCGGCTGGCTTCGCGCGAATCGCGAAAAACCAAGGGCACGCAGACGCGTGCCTGACGCTTACGCATCATTAAGAAAATTCAGTGACCCACGCGTACGCGTCGCCTGCGCCGCACAACTACACTAGTTCGCCGCCCAAGTTTTAATTTTCTTTCCCACTCTCCCAATCCTAATTCTCTCGTTCTTTTATCCTTTTCTTTTTCTTTCATCATAATATTTGTTTCTTTCTATTTTCAGTTCTTCTTTGCTTGAGGACAAGCAAACCTTTAAGTTTGGTGTTGATGCTTCGCTTAAGGGTTTTCTGTTTATTCCTATGGCACCAAAAGGGAGGTGAATCATCTTCACGAAAGAGCACAACCTGAAGAATAAAGCGACCACTAGGATAACTAAGGTGGTTGAGCTCCTTTCATTTTTGTATTCCTCCCCTCTTTTTCTATGTTACGTTTTGGTTTTTTTGCTATTTTGCTTTGTTTGTTGCATGATCCTTTATTAATTAGAATCCTAGGACTAGCTTAGCTTTTTTCTTAATTGCTTTAATTCTGAAAAGATGTCTCATGTATTACTCACTGAGCTTGGATTCAAATAAAAAATACAGAAGTGATGTATTGCATGAGAAATTGAGTTAATTTTAAAAGTTGTCATATTTACTTAAATGTGGTAGTATTTTCTGTAATTATGAATGCATGACATGAACAGTGCATTTTTTTATAGTGAAGTTTATGAATGTTAAAATTATTGGCTCTTGAAAGAATGATGAAAAAAAGAGAAATATTATTGATAATCTGAAAAATCATAAAATTGATTCTTGAAGCAAGAAAAAGCAGTAAAAAATACAAAGTTTGTGGAAAAAATAAAATAAAAAATAAAGAGAAAGAAAGAAAAAAAAGCAAGCAGAAAAAGCCAATAACCCTTTAAACTAAAAGGCAAAGGGTAAAAAGGATCCAAGGCTTTGAGCATTAATGGATAAGAAGGTCCAAAGGAATAAAACCCTGGCTTAAGCGGCTAAATTAAGCTGTCCTTAACCATCTGCTTGTGGCATGAAAGTGTCAAGTGAAAAGCTTGAGACTGAGCGGTTAAAGTCGTGATCCAAAGCAAAAAGAGTGTGCTTAAGAACTCTGGGCACCTATAACTGGGGACTCTAGCAAAGCTGAGTCACAATCTGAAAAGGTTCACCCAATTATGTGTCTGTGGCATTTATGTATCCGGTGATAATATTGGAAAACAAAATGCTTAGGGGAATCAAAATACTGAACTAGGAGAATCAATAACAATATCTGAATTTTGAGTTCCTATGGATTCCAATCATTCTGAACTTCAAAGGATAAAGTGAAATGCCAAACCTATTCAGGATTGCAGTTGTAAACCCCACTATAAGAAGAGACATGGGCTTAATCGAACTCTCATTCTCATGCAAATTCACATCCTAAGCTTATATTAGTTTTGGTTGCTTGAGGACAAGCAACAATTTAAGTTTGGTGTTGTGATGCGTGAGCATCTTTCCTATCTTTTCCTAGTGAATTTGTATCTAAATTGTTGAGTTTAATAAAGAATTAATTATCTTTTAGCCAATATGAATGCTACTTTGAGTCTTTTGCAATTTTATTTATTTTAGGTAGCATTCAGCTGGATTTGATAGTTTCTGCAGCATAAGAATCAAAGGAGATGGCAGCGAGGAGTGACGCGCACGCGTGCCTGACGCGTGCGCGTGATTTGGAGCTTTCAATTGCGACGCGTGCGCGTGACTGACGCGTATGCGTGATTTGAAGATTTGCTCAGCGACGCTTGCGCGTGATCAACATGTCTGCATGACTCGCGAAAAAGGCCATTGACGCGTACGCGTGACATGCGCCACGTGCAGAAAACACAGAAACCACTGGGGGGTGATTTTTGGGCCCCATTTTAGCACCCAAGTTAGGCGCGGATCCAGTGAAGCCAAGTGGTCCCCACGTTACAAGACGCGAAGTAGTTAGTTAATTCTGATTTAAATTCAAATTTGAATTTGAAAATAGAAAAAGATATTATCTTAATTTTAGATATTAGATTTAAATTAATTAGGATTAGTTATAAAAAGGAGAGACTTCTCTTCTATTGGAGAGATTCCATCCGGGGGATTCCATTAGGAAATTCTATACAAATTTACATTCCATATTCCATGAGCAACTAATCCTCCACTGTTAAGGTTAGGAGCTCTGTCTATTGTATGGATTGATTCATTTGCTCTTTCTAATTTAATTTATGTTTTGATTTATATTTCAATAATTATTTTCGTTCTTTATTTTATGAATTTGGGTGGAACGGAAGTATGACCCATGTTCTAATTGAGTTCTTATATAACTTGGAAAAGCTCTTTACTTGAACAACAGCTTGAAAACATATTATCCTGAATTTCTAATTGTTTGTATTTAATGGGATACGTGACATATAATCTCCTTATTTTTGGATAATTAGGATTCTTGTGGCATATAAACTGGAATTTGATCATCACCCTCTAATTGGAATTAATTGACCAATGAATTAGCAATTAATGAATTTTAGAGGAGACTAGAAAGGTCTAAGAAATTAGGGTCTAGTCACATATAGTTTGCCATGAATTAAATCTTGCATGATTAAAATAGTTAGTAAGAAAAAATCAATCCGGAAAATAGATAACTCCGAAGCCTTAACTGTTTTCTCCATATTTTATTCCCAACTTATTTATTTGTCTATCCTTTTGATATTCTGAGTTCGAACTTAAACCTTTTGAACATCCAAACACTCTTTTCTGTTGGCCTAACTAAGCCAATCAATCAATCATTGTTGCTTGATCCATCAATCCTCGTGGGATCGACCCTTACTCACGTAAGGTATTACTTGGTACGACCCGGTGCACTTGCCGATTAGTTTGTGGGTTGTAAAATACCGCACCATATATCTTGGCCAAAGAATAAAAACTATGATAGTAATATAGTAATAATAACGACGGTAATAATAATAATAATAATAATAATAATAATAATTAATTTAAATTTTTACTTATTAAAATAATTTTTAATAAATAATACAAAATAACAAAATAAGTCATAATGAAATTAATCTTCAATAATCATAAAATTCTAGTTAATTATTTTTAGTAAAATAATTTTCTTAAAAACAAAATCTCAACAAATATAATGACTCATAAATAGATAATTATTTAATTTTTAAAAATCTGAGATATCATATGTAATACATAATTATTATATATATAATAATATATAAATACAGAAATAATTAATTATGTAAACCTATGTATAAATTTATATATATCTATGTTTTACTTAGAAACTATATTTCGAATTTATTGGGTTAGTTGCAATCGTCAAATTAGAGGGATGCATTAACGATTTTCATATTGGAATGTTACAGATTGTATGTTTGTTGGGGGTGAATGAAAGAAAGAAAAAAAAGTGAAGTTAAAGAATATTTTGATTCAAATATAAAGTTATGCAAAGCAAAAATTTAGATAAAGTTGTCATAGTTAATACATACATGGCAGGGGTTGTTCAAAATAAATCCGGACTGAACAAAATCGACTAACCAAAAATCGAAAAAACCAAAAAAATCATGTTTTGCTGTTTTTTTTTTTGCAGTTCGGTTCAATTTTCAATTTTGACACTAAAAACTCTAACCGAATCAACCGATCACCTAAAAAACCTAACAAAACCACTAGCTTAACCCCATTACCCCACCTCCAAATCACATAACATTTCCCTAACCCTAACTTACCGCATTCAAAGGAACCCTTCCCACTCTCCCAGTAGCGTCAAACCCCCTCCCTCCCAGTACTTCCCACCAGCGTCGTACAGCACCCTCACAGACATTCTATACCTGGCTTGTCTTTTATCTTTCCATTCCATTCTCTTCATTGGGACTGTCAAAGAGATAAATCTTGCTCTTAAAATGGCGCCGTCCTTGTGAATTGGATTTCACACTCTGAACTCTGATATGGTATAAAGAAAAAGAAGATAGAAGATAGAAGAAAGAAAGAAAAAGCAACTTTGGTTTTCTCGTCATTGAAATCTCAAACTACCATAACTTCTCTCAGTATTAGCATCTATTGCAGCTTCAGCTGAGTGTATCAATGGCTATGAGTGATTTGATTTTGAACCACAACTTTGCTGCTTCTTTCATTGCCTCAGGTGACTTCAAAATAATTAATTAATTACATTTTTTATAATTGAACAAAAAAATCCATTTTTTGGGTGGTTGCCTGCATTTTATGAATTATCCAATTATCTAATATCTAGTTTGTTGTTTTGTCTTTTTTATGTTTGTTGAAATGAATCTGTATGTGTATGTTAGATTCCTTGAATTAGAGTGGCAGTAACTACTAGAGTCTACAACCAAATGCTTATATTAGAGGATGGTTATTTTGTTTGAATTTAATCTACTTGATCATTCTATTGTTTTGAGACTATTAATCATGAAATTATGGAGTATCGAGTAGCTAAGAAGTTACATAGGTTTATTTAACTTAGAATTTTCTTTGAGCATAGTTTATTAGCTATATACTATAGGGAGATTTTGGTAATTAAAGTTTGTTTTGTATGGATTCGGATGGAATTTTTTCTCCTCTTCAAAGGCTATATGATTGGATATTGCAACTTAATTAATCTATATTGTTTGGTATTGGCATGAAATGTATATAGATCTAGAAAATATTTGTCACTTTAGAAATGGGAGATTTCTGAAGTATCTCTTTTTTCAAGATGCCAGCCCAAGATGCATTTTCAAACTAGCTCTCCTTTGGAGTATCTCATTTTTCTACTAGTGCTACATTATTATTGTTCATATTATGTATCTTCCTTTTGAGTTCAGGTTGGTTTGCTCAAAGAAGTTACATTATTTTGTTAGAGAGGACACCAAAATGTGGCTATCTGTTGCTGGAAATTTTTTTTGTTGTGTTGACTATTGAACTTTTAAACTTCTTTAATTGTTGTATTTTAATTTCTTTTGTTGTTGAATTTCATTGGATCAAGACTTTTGTTAGTTATTGCGTATTTCTGTTATATGATTTCAATGTTATGACTTTGTAAAACAGTATGGCAAGTTTTTCTTTGAATTGATTGAAAAAGACAAACAAATCGAACTAAATCAAACTGATTTTATTTGGTTTGGTTTGGTTCGGATGGCTTCGATAGAAAAAATTGAACCAAACCAAACTGTAGTTTAACTAAATGATTGGATCAGATGATTTTTCTCTAAAAAATCGAACCAAACCGCACCGCGAACACCCCTATAGTCAAGGTGGTCCTCAACACCACATAACCCCTCCCTACGAGGTTATGTTTATTAAGAGATAACTTAACAAGTCTTTGGATAGAATTCAAACTTAGCCATCTTCCTCCTTCATACCATGAATCACGCTAAAAGCAAAAAAGGGAGGAGCAATCAAGAACTCAAACCTTAGTTCCAAATTCAAATCCACTTATCTTTCAATTCCGAGCTCCGATCGTTGTATCGTCTGCGGCCACGTGACCACCGCATCAAACTCTTCAACACCATACAAGAGTTGTGGTAAGGAAATGCTTATTTCTCACCTAGCCTCTTCTCCCTTTAATTTCGAAGATTTTGTTAATGGGTAGTGAGGATTTTTATGTTTTGATGTGTTAAGATCAAGCTAGCTTGTGGGAATTGTGGTGTTTTATTCCCAACAGCTCTGGGTAACGATAAGGAATTCAAAACCCTTGTGAAATTGTTGAAATAGCAAACCTTATTGTTAATTATGATGAGTTGTGTACAATTAGATTAATTATGTTAATTGAAACTAAATTGTTGAAGTTGGAAGCTTGAGTTGATTGTTGGGTGCTGAAGATCCTTTTCGTGGAAGCTTGAAGCTTGTAAATTGTGGAAATTTGAGGTGTTCTGCGCATTAGGGAGGAATCGGCCAAGGCATGGTTTTGGTTTCTCATAGATAATGTGTAATGTAACGTGAAAACGTAGGCTAGTTGACCGTAAGATAAATTGAACTATGTGAATTTGTTAAAGTTTAGTAACCTTGGTGAAAATGTTAAAATTGATTATGAGAATGTGTTGAACAATGATGATTGTGATGATTAATGGTGATAATGAGTTGCGATGATGATAAATTGGTGAATTAATGAGTTGTGTTGTCTTAATGTGTTGTCTTAATTTGTGGATTTTTTGGGATGAAAACAATAAGAACAAGGTATTTGTATGTGATTAGTGTTGTTTTGGGGTGTGAATAATTGGTTTTGAATGGAAGTTGGTAAAAATAGAGGTTCAGTACTTTTGGTAAAAAACTAATTTTTTAACCAAACTTCAGCGAGCTATAACTTGGCTTCCACACCCTCAAATTTTGACAAACTTATTTCAAATAAAACTTGGGTTCGTGAAGTTTATGTCATTCGAAGAACAAACTAAAAATTATTTTTAACGAAAAAGTTATTCACGTTTGAGATTTGGTGTGCAAAATTGATTTCTGCAAATTTAGCAGTTTTTCTGAAAAATACAGGGCATACGTACGCGGACACATGAATGCGTACGCGAGAATTCCTTCTGTTTCAATATATTCGCGTATGCATAGGGTAGATGCGTACGCAAGAATGCCCAGTTTTCAACACATGTGTACGCGGAGATATGTATACGTACGCGAGACTGTTTTGGACTCCTACGTATGCAGGAGGTGTTCGTGTACGCGAGTTTGTCAAAATTTACATCCATGTGTACGCATGACCACCTTGTTTTAGGAAAGTTCTATTTTGCGATTTAAACCTGTTTTCTAACTTCTAAACCATACGAAGAGGGGTAAACCTAGAGATGGAGTTAACTTGGCAATGAAAAAAGATTATGAAGTGATGATTTATGTTTGAGAAGTGCAAAAATGTTGAATATGTACTGAATGAAGGCTGTATTGAAAATGAATGATTGATATTGAATGAATCATGTGGCTTATTGCACTTCTATTATCTGAGATACGAGTTTTCCTAGGTAGATGCAGTGGCTTGCCACCACTTGATCCAGTTTGAGACTCAATACTCTGTTGACCCTATGTCACAAGATGTGGCCGGACACTTTAACTCCCTAGAAATTCCCCCAACGAGATGATTGGTGCACGAAATTGTGATCATCAATGGCGCCATCAACATGGTATGCTCAATTGCAATCTCAATTTTTTATCACAACTTCGCACAACTAACCAGCAAGTGCACTGGGTCGTCCAAGTAATAAACCTTACACAAGTAAGGGTCGATCCCACGGAGATTGTTGGTAAGAAGCAAGCTATGGTCATCTTGTAAATCTCAGTCAGGCGGAATCAAATGGTTATGGAGGATTAATGATTAAAAGATAAATAAAACATAAAGTAAAGATAGAGATACTTATGTAATTCATTGGTGAGAATTTCAGATAAGCATATGGAGATGCTTTGTCCCTTCCTTCTCTCTGCTTTCCTACTGTCTTCATCCAATCCTTCTTACTCCTTTCCATGGCAAGCTATATGTTGGGCATCACCGTTGTCAATGGCTACAATCCCGTCCTCTCAGTGAAAATGTTCAACGCGTTCTGTCACAGCACGGCTATTCATCTGTCGGTTCTCGATCATGTCAGAATAGAATCCAGTGATTCTTTTGCGTCTGTCACTAACGCCCCACAATCGCGAGTTTAAAGCTCGTCACAGTCATTCAATCCTTGAATCCTACTCAGAATACCACAGACAAGGTTTAGACCTTCCGGATTCTCAAGAATGGCCGCCAATGGATTCTAGCTTATATCACGAAGATTCTGATTAAGAAATCCAAGAGATA
>NC_029773.3:21817192-21817829 GCF_000817695.3 Arachis duranensis | reverse complement strand
TCCACACCTTAATCTATGGTGTGTAGAAACTCCACCGTTGAAAATACATAAGAACAAGGTCTAGGCATGGCCGAGTGGCCAGCCTCCCATAATCTAAGAACTAGACATCCAAAGATGATCCTAAGATCTAAAGTGATCAAAAGATAAAAATACAATAGTAAAAGGTCCTATTTATAGAGAACTAGTAGCTTAGGGTTTACAAAGATGAGTAAATGACGTAAAAATCCACTTCCGGGCCCACTTGGTGTGTGCTTGGGCTGAGCATTGAAGCTTTCAAGTGTAGAGACTCTTCTTGGAGTTAAACGCCAGCTTTTGTGCCAGTTTGGGCGTTTAACTCCCATTCTTGTGCCAGTTCCGGCGTTTTACGCCAGAATTCTTGAGCTGACTTGGAATGCCTGTTTGGGCCATCAAATCTTGAGAAAAGTATGGACTATTATACATTGCTGGAAAGCCCAGGATGTATACTTTCCAACACAGTTGAGAGCGCGCCAATTGGACTTCTATAGCTCCAGAAAATTCACTTCGAGTGCTGGGAGGTCAGAATCCAACAGCATCTGCGGTCCTTTTCAGCCTCTGAATTAGATTTTTGCTCAGATCCCTCAATTTCAGCTAGAAAATACCTGAAATCACAGAAAAA
>NC_029773.3:21816280-21817037 GCF_000817695.3 Arachis duranensis | reverse complement strand
TGCCAAAAAGTGTATAAATTATCCGCTCATCACAACACCAAACTTAAATTGTTGCTTGTCCCCAAGCAACTGAAAATCAAGTAAGATAAAAAGAAGAGAATATGCAATGAATTCTAAAAACATCTATGAAGATCAGTATTAATTAGATGAGCGGGGCTTTTAGCTTTTTGCCTCTGAACAGTTTTGGCATCTCACTCTATCCTTTGAAATTCAGAATGATGGGCTTCTATAGGAACTCAGAATCTATATAGTGTTATTGATTCTCCTAGTTAAGTATGATGATTCTTGAATATAGCTACTTTATGAGTCTTGGCCGTGGCCCAAAGCACTCTGTCTTCCAGTATTACCACCGGATACATACATGCCACAGACACATAACTGGGTGAACCTTTTCAGATTGTGACTCAGCTTTGCTAGAGTCCCCAATTAGAGGTGTCCAGGGTTCTAAAGCACACTCTTTTTTCCTTGGATCATAACTTTATTATTTTTTTTCTCTCTCTTTTTTTTTTGTATTCACTGCTTTTTCTTGCTTCAAGAATCATTTTTATGATCTTTCAGATCCTCAGTAACATGTCTCCTTTTTTCATCATTCTTTCAAGAGCCAACATTCATGAACAACAAATTCAAAAGACAGATGCACTGTTCAAGCATACATTTAGAAGTCAAAAGTATTACCGCCACATCAAAATAATTAATCTGTTATAAAATCTGAAATTCATGCAATTCTTCTCTTTTTCAATTAAGAACATTTTTCATT
>NC_029773.3:21811068-21816094 GCF_000817695.3 Arachis duranensis | reverse complement strand
GACAAATGAGATGAGGGAAGGCTAACCTTGCCAAGGTAGAGGACTTGTCCGCCACCTTATAAAGTTCTTGGGATATAACCTCATGAACTTCTACTTCCTCTCCAATCATGATGGTATGAATCATGATAGCTCGGTCTATAGTAACTTCAGACCGGTTGCTAGTGGGAATAATTAAGCGTTGAATAAACTCCAACCATCCTTGATTGAGCGTTGGATAAACTCCAACCATCCTCTAGCCGCGAGTTTGAGGTCATGCCTTCACAGTTGAACCGGCTTCCCTCTTGATTTTCTCTTCCATTGAGCGCCATCTTCACAAATGTCTATGAGGACTTGGTCCAACCTTTGATCAAAGTTAACCCTTCTAGTGTAAGGATGTTCATCACGTTGCATCATGGGCAAGTTGAATGCCAACCTTACATTTTTCAGACTAAAATCTAAGCATTTCCCCCGAACCATTGTAAGCCAATTCTTTGGGTCCAGGTTCACACTTTGATCATGGTTCTTGGTGATCCATGCATTGGCATAGAACTCTTGAACCATTAAGATTCCGACTTGTTGAATGGGGTTGGTAAGAACTTCCCAACCACTTCTTTGGATCTCATGTCGGATCTCCGGATATTCACTCTTTTTGAGTTTGAAAGGGACCTTGGGGATCACTTTCTTCATGGCCACAACTTTATAGAAGTGGTCTTGATGCACCCTTGAGATGAATCTCTCCATCTCCCATGACTCGGAGGTGGAAGCTTTTGCCTTCCCTTTCCTCTTTCTAGAGGTTTTCCGGCCTTAGATGCCATAAACGGTTATGGAAAAACAAAAAGTAATGCTTTTACCACACCAAACTTAGAAGGTTTGCTCGTCCTCGAGCAAAAGAAGAAAGAAGAGAGTAGAAGAAGAAGAAATAGAAGAGATGGAGGTGGCTTTGTTTTTCGGCCAAGGGGGAGAAGTAGTGTGTAGGTTGTGTGAAAATGAAGGAGTGAAGATGGAATTATATAGAAGTGGAGAGAGGGGTAGGATTCGGTCATGTATGGGTGGGTTTGGAAGGGAAAGTGGTTTGAATTTGAATGGTGAGGTATGTGGGGTTTTATGAAGGATGGATGTGAGTGGTGAAGAGAATAGTGGGATTTGATAGGTGAGGGGTTTAAGGGGAAGAGGTGTTGAGGTGATTGGTGAATGAGTGAAGAAGAGAGAGAGTGGTGGGGTAGGTGGGGATCCTATGGGGTCCACAGATCCTGAGGTGTCAAGAAAAATTTATCCCTGCACCAAGTGGCGTGCAAAAATGCCTTTTCTACCAATTCTGGTGTTAAACGCCGGGCTGGTGCCCCTTTCTGGCGTTAAACGCCCAGAATGGTGCCAGACTGGGCGTTAAACGCCCATTTGCTGCCCTTACTGGCGTTTAAACGCCAGCAAGTTTTCCTCCAGGGTGTGCTATTTTTTTTTTTCTGTTTTTCATGCTATTTTTGCTTTTTCAATTGATTTTGTGACTTCCCATGATCATCAACCTATAGAAAACATAAAATAACAAAGGAAAATAGATAAATATAACATTGGGTTGCCTCCAACAAGCGCTTCTTTAATGTCAGTAGCTTGACAGTGGGCTCTCATGGAGCCTCACAGATACTCAAAGCAATGTTGGAACCTCCCAACACCAAACTTAGAGTTTGAATGTGGGGGTTCGACACAAACTTAGAATTTGGTTGTGGCCTCCCAACACCAAACTTAGAGTTTGACTGTGGGGGCTCTGTTTGACTCTGTTTTGGGAGAAGCTCTTCAAGCTTCCTCTCCATGGTTACAGAGGGATATCCTTGAGCTTTAAACATAAAGGATTCTTCATTCACTTGAATGATCAATTCTCCTCTATCAACATCAATCACAGTATTTGCTGTGGCTAGGAAGGGTCTACCAAGGATGATGGATTCGTCCATGCACTTCCCAGTCTCTAGGACTATGAAATCAGCAGGGATGTAATGGTCTTTAATCTTTACCAGAACATCCTCTACAAGTCCATAAGCTTGTTTTCTTGAATTGTCTGCCATCTCTAGTGAGATTCTTGCAGCTTGTACCTCAAAGATCCGTAGCTTCTCCATTACAGAGAGAGGCATGAGGTTTATGCTTGACCCTAGGTCACACAGGGCCTTCTCAAAGGTCATGGTGCCTATGGTACAAGGTATTGAGAACTTCCCAGGATCCTGCCTCTTTTGAGGTAATTTTTGCCTAGTCAAGTCATCCAGTTCTTTGGTGAGCAAAGGGGGTTCATCCTCCCAAGTCTCATTACCGAATAACTTGTCATTTAGCTTCATGATTGCTCCAAGGTACTTAGCAACTTGCTCTTTAGTGACATTTTCGTCCTCTTCAGAGGAAGAATACTCATCAGAGCTCATGAATGGCAGAAGTAATTCCAATGGAACCTTTATGGTCTCAGTGTGAGCCTCAGATTCCCATGGTTCCCCATTAGGGAACTCATTAGAGGCCAGTGGACGTCCATTGAGGTCTTCCTCAGTGGCGATCACTGCCTCTTCCTCCTCTCCAAATTTGGCCATGTTGATGGCCTTACACTCTCCTTTTGGATTCTCTTCTGTATTGCTTGGATAAACCTGTTTCTTCCACCATTATTCTTATTGAAACCTTGTTGAGGTCTCTGTTGACCTTCCATGAGAGATTTGGATGATTTCTCCATGAAGGATTATAGGTGTTTCCATAGGGTTCTCCCATGTAATTCACCTCTTCCATTGATGGGTTCTCAAGATCATAAGCTTCTTCTTCAGATGAAGCGTCCTTAGTACTGCCTGGTGCAGCTTGCATTCCAGACAGACTTTGAGAAATCGTATTGACTTGTTGAGTCAATATTTTGTTCTGAGCCAATATGGCATTCCGAGTATCAATCTCAAGAACTCCTTTCTTCTAATTCGTCCCATTGTTCACAGGATTCCTTTCAGAAGTGTACACGAATTGGTTATTTGCAACCATTTCAATGAGTTCTTGAGTTTCCACAGGTGTCTTCTTCAGATGAAGAGATCCTCCAGCAGAGCTATCCAATGACATCTTGGACAGTTCAGACAGACCATCAAAGAAGATACCTATGATGGTCCACTCAGAAAGCATATCAGAAAGACACTTTCTAATCAATTGTTTGTATCTTTCCCAAGCTTCATAGAGGGATTCACCTTCCTTCTGTCTGAAGGTTTGGACTTCCACTCTAAGCTAACTCAATTTTTGAGGTGGAAAGAACTTTGCCAAGAACGCATTGACTAGCTTTTCCCAAGAGTTTAGGCTTTCTTTAGGTTGTGAGTCCAACCATATCCTAGCTCTGTCTCTTACAGCAAAAAGGAATAGCATAAGTCTGTAGACCTCAGGGTCAACCCCATTGGTCTTGACAATGTCACAGATTTACAAGAACTTAGCTAAAAACTGATGAGGATCTTCTAATGGAAGTCCATGGAACTTGCAATTCTGTTGTATTAGAGAAACTAATTGAGGCTTAAGCTCAAAGTTGTTTACTCCAATGGCTGGGATAGAGATGCTTCTCCCATAGAAGTCGGGAGTAGGTGCAGTAAAGTCACCCAGCATCTTCCTTGCATTGTTGGCATTGTTGTTGTTTTCGGCTGCCATGTCTTCTTCTTTGAAGATTTATGTTAGGTCCTCTACAGAGAGTTGTGCCTTAGCTTCTCTTTGCTTTCGCTTCAAGGTCCTTTCAGGTTCAGGGTCAGCCTCAACAAGTATTCTTTTGTCTTTGCTCCTGCTCATATAAAAGAGAAGAGAACATGAAAATGTGGAATCCTCTATGTCACAGTATAGAGATTCCTTGAGGTGTCAAAGGAAAAGAAAAATAGAAGGAAGAGGTAGAAGAATTCGAACTTAGAAAGATAGAGTTCAAATTGTGCATTGAGGAGGAGTGTTAGTCCATAAATAGAAGGATGTGAAAAGAGGGGAAGAATTAAAGTAAAAGATTTTAAAATAGTTAAAAGAAATTTTGAAAATTTGATTGATGATTTTCGAAAACTAAGATTGAGAAAGAAATAAAGTGAAATTTGAAAAAGATTTTGAAATTAGAAAGCAAAAAGATATGATTGAAAACTATTTTGAAAAAGATGTGATTAAGAAGATATGATTGAAAAGTTATGGTTTTAAAAAGATTTGATTTTTTTTAAATTAATGACTTGGCTAACAAGAAAAGATATGATTCAAATATTAAACCTTTCTCAACAGAAAAGGCAACATACTTGAAATGTTGAATCAAATCATTAATTGTTAGCAAGTATTTTTGAAAATGGAAAGAAATTGATTTTGAAAATATATGATTGAAAAGATATGATTTGAAAAAGATTTGATTTTGAAAAATTATGGAAATTTGAAAAAAAAAATTTGAATTAAAAACAAAATCTTCCCTCTTGTGCCATCCTGGCGTTAAACGCCCAAAATGGTATCCATTCTGGCGTTTAACGCCCAAAATGCTACCCTTTTGGGCGTTAAACGCCCAGCCAGGCACCCTGGCTGGCGTTTAAATGCCAGTTTTCCTTCCTCAATGGGCATTTTGAACGCCCAGCTTTTTCTGTGTAATTCCTCTACTGTATATTCTGAATCTTCAATTCTCTGTATTATTGACTTGAAAAGAGACATTAAATTTTTTTTTTGGATTTTTAATGATGAGGAATAATCAAAATGCAACTAAAATCAAATAAACAACGCATGCAAGACACCAAACTTAGAAGTTTGTATACTACTGACACTAACAAATTGAGAATGCATATGAGAAACAACAAAACACACAAAACAAGAGAATTTAAAGATCAGAGCAAGTAAATCATCAAGAACAACTTGAAGATCAATGAAGACACATGAATGAATTCGAAAAATACAAGAAGAACAAAAACATGCAATTGACACCAAACTTAAAATGAAACATTAGACTCAAACAAGAAACATAAAATATTTTTTTGATTTTTATGATTTTGTAATTTTTTTTTCGAAAATTGAGTGGAAAAAGAAAATAAAGAGATTCAAAATTTTTAATAAGAATTCCAGGAATCAT
>NC_029773.3:21809943-21810915 GCF_000817695.3 Arachis duranensis | reverse complement strand
AAAATTCTGAAGAAAAATACCTAATCTAAGCAACAAGATGAACCGTCAGTTGTCCAAACTCGAACAATCCCCAGCAACGGCACCAAAAACTTGGTGCACGAAATTGTGATCATTATTGACGCCATCAACATGGTACGCTCAATTGCAATCTCAATTATTTATCACAACTTCGCACAACTGGTGCGCGGAATTGTGATCATCAATGGCGCCATCAACATGGTACGCACAATTGTAATCTCAACTCTTTATCACAACTTCGCACAACTAACCAGCAAGTGTACTGGGTCGTCCAAGTAATAAACCTTACGCGAGTAAGGGTCGATCCCACAGAGATTGTTGGTATGAAGCAAGCTATGGTCATCTTGTAAATCTTATTCAGGCAAATTCAAATGGTTATGAATGATGAATAAAACATAAAGATAAAGATAGAGATACTTATGTAATTCATTGGTAGGAATTTCAGATAAGCGTATGAAGATGCTTTGTCCTTTCCGTGTCTCTGCTTTCCTACTGTCTTCATCCAATCCTTCTTACTCCTTTCCATGGCAAGCTGTATGTAGGGTTTCACTGTTTTCAGTGGCTACCTCCCAACCTCTCAGTGAAAATGTTCAACGCACCCTGTCACGGCATGGCTATTCAGCTGTCGGTTCTCGATCATGTCGGAATAGAATCCAGTGATTCTTTTGCGTCTGTCACTAACGCCCCACGCTCAGGAGTTTGAAGCACGTCACAATCATTCAATTATTGAATCCTACTCAGAATGCCACAGACAAGGTTAAACCTTCCGGATTCTCTTGAATGCCGCCATCAATTCTAGCTTATACCACGAAGATTCCGATTAAGGGATCCAAGAGATATCCACTCAATCTAAGGTAGAACGGAGGTGATTGACAGTCACACGTTCATAGGTGAGAATGATGATGAGTGTCACGGATCATCACATTCATCAAGTTGAAGAACAAGTGATATCTT
>NC_029773.3:21807713-21808711 GCF_000817695.3 Arachis duranensis | reverse complement strand
CTTTCTCTTATATTTCTTCCTTGAAACAAGCTTTTGATTTTTTTTTTCCTTTTGGGTGCTTTGCCCCATGAGTTAATAACAAAGCTACGACTTCTAAATGCTTTGTTTTCAAGTATTACCACTTGATACATAAGCACCACAAGCATTTAATTAGAGGACTTCATTAAGCTCATCATTTTTTTTCTTTTCTTGACTCTCTAATCATTGATACTCAGAACCTTGAGCTTTGAGGGAGTGCTTTTGCACTTGAGCCTAGCCTTGACTTCTAAGTGTTTTGTTTTCAAGCATTTGGCTTGATACATAAACACCACAAGAACTTAACAAATAAATTGCCATTGGTACTCAGAGCCTTCAGCTTTCTCATTCTTTCCCTTTTTCTTTTCTTGCTTTAATTGTATTTGCTTCTTCAAGGTTTTCATGATTTCAAAAGATTTCACAAAATGTACTAGATGAAAAAATTCAATTCACAAAAATGCACTAGATGAAAACTTCAATTAAATAAAATCCAATGCAATTGAGCAACAATTAATCATACTAGCTTTCCAATACTTGTATGCACATGCTAAATTATTCTTTAATGCCTTGTTTGTTTATGATCATGATACTTTATTGCTTTTGAATTCACAAAACCCAAGTTGATAGTCATAATGGTACAGCACCATGTTGTAAATCAAAATTCAAGCTATGCTTTATTCATACACACATGTAAACAGAGAAGATAAAGACAATCATGAAATTTAAGTGCTGGAAACAAATGAGAAGAAAAGGAGTTCTACAACCTTGTAGTTCATCTTCATTATTGTTGTCTGATGAGCGGATAATTTATACGCTTTTTGGCATTGTTTTTAGGTAGTTTTTAGCAAGCTCAAGCTACTTTTAGGGATGTTTTCATTAGTTTTTATGCTAAATTCACATTTCTGGATTTTACTATGAGTTTGTGTGTTTTTCTGTGATTTCAGGTATTTTCTGGCTGAAATTGAGGGACCTGAGCAAAACTC
>NC_029773.3:21806245-21807610 GCF_000817695.3 Arachis duranensis | reverse complement strand
ACCAAATTTTGTTGCATAGCAACACCAAACTTAGAATGCAACCATATGTCAATTTTATTTGAACTAAAACTAAACAAAAGAAACTGTTATTTGAATACAATCACCAAGCCAAAAATTTGTCATGAATGAGGATCTCTTGATGCTGTATTAACAAAAACAGTTGATAAAAGAAAACTTAAAAATAAAGAGGTGACTAAAACAAGGAGAATGCAAACGAACTATCAAAACAAAGAAAAATAACAATGTAAAGGCAATATGATTATGCAGACAAGTGATGTTGCTGGATGAGTTACATAGAAAATAAGTGGCACACCAAACTTAGAATCTTGGTGTGTCACTTTCATTTTTGATTTGATGCAATCATCCAAAAAGATTGAAAATAATTTGTTGCAAGGCAACACCAAACTTAGAATGTAATCATATGCAAATTTATTGAAATTTAAACAAAGCATGGAGAAGAAATGTACCTACTGTCTACCTATTATTTACTTTCTTCCTCTTTTTCCAGTTTGTTAAGAGGAATGACTTCAAGAGGGGAGAAGTTTCAGCTATTGTCCCCTGTCTTGGTCTCCTTTCAGCAAGCTTCCTTGTGAAATTGGCTTGATTAATCTTGCTTGCTGGATCAGGGGGAGGATTGTTTGCAGTTGACCTTTTCTTGAATGTTGTCCTTGATATCTTGGTCACAATCCTCTTATTGGTGTTTTTGTTAATTGCCTTCACTTCTTTGTATTCAATTTTTGGTTGCTGTGTGATTGTTGGAGTGATTTCTTTATCAAGAGCCTCTTGCATTAGTGGTTCCATGAGCTTTTCCTTCATGTACTTATCTACTTCAGTTGAGTGTGACTTCTCTTGAATGTCTTCCTCCCTTTCTTCTTCATGATTTTCCATTAATGCCTCTGGGAGGGAATCTTTGTGTTTCATTGTCACCTCAAGTGGCTCTTGTGAATGTAGAATCCTTGGCTCATGTCCAAATACTTCCACCACATCTTCCTTTTTCACTGAAATTTCACTTGCCACAGAGGCTTCCTCATCTTGCTTTTCCATTTCCTCACCCACAAATTGGTCTTCATCCTCTCTGTTTGATGGTTCTAAGTTCCTCCTTGTTTGCTCTAAGGGCTCATTCATCTTCTTGAGGATGATTTCTTTCCAGGATTGGGGTTGTGTGTATCTTTCCACGAGTTTTCTATGTATTTCAATGGCTTGAAGGTAATCCTCATCTGCTGGTTCAAAAGATGAAGGTTGAGAGTAATTTTGGTGACGTCGATGTATTGTGGTGAAGTTGTGTTGGGGGGTGTGGAATGAGTTGTGTGATTGATGGGATGACTTGTATGGATTTTGGAGGAAACTTTGTGTTGAGGCATAATC
>NC_029773.3:21803473-21804023 GCF_000817695.3 Arachis duranensis | reverse complement strand
TTTTTTTTTTTGAACTGCTTTTTCTTGCTTCAAGAATCAATTTCATGATTTTTCAGATCCTCAACAATATTTTTCGTGTTCTTTGTCCTTTCAGGAGCCAATATCCATCAAATTCAAAGTACATATTATGCACTGTTCAAGCATTCATTCAGAGAACAAAAAGTATTGCCACCACATATAATTAATTATAAATTTTATTATTAAGAACTCGAAAAATATAAATTACTTCTTTATTCTAAAAGAATCTACTACTTTATTCATGCCTAATGATGATGAGAAAAATAAATTATAGCTTAATTGGAAATAAAATCAAAATAGACGTCCTAATTATTACTAAATATCTTCTAAGGTTAATTTCTAAAAGGAATAATCTCTACTAAGTTGGAACAGAGAAATTGGAACTCAGCAACCTGTTGTTTTGAGGAGTGGATGCTCCTCTGACTCCTTGGGGTGTGGTTCAAGGATTAATTTTTTGGCGCTTCAGTTCCCTTAGATCACGCCCTTGCTCCTCTTGTTCCTTGAGCAGTTTGCAGATCATGCTACCTTGATT
>NC_029773.3:21801175-21803373 GCF_000817695.3 Arachis duranensis | reverse complement strand
CGTAAAATTTTGTTTGACCATAAGATGAGTTGAACTCCATTTGTATTTTGTAAAATGCAACATCAATGGAAATTGAAATTCTTGTCATAGAGAAAGAATTTCTTAGTGAGGCAATAACTCAAACACCTTGGTTTCAATCTAAAACAGAAAACAAAAATAAAGAAAATGCTTGATCTAGACTTCTCACCCACTTAATCATTGTTGATCTAAATCAATCCCTGGCAACGGCGCCAAAAACTTGATGTGTGGAAAACGATCCAACACAAAACTCACCGGCAAGTGTACCGGGTCGCATCAAGTAATAAAAACTCACAAGAGTGAGGTCGATCCCACAGGGATTGATGGATCAAGCAACTTTAGTGGGTGATTAGTTTAGTCAAGCTAACATTGAGTGAATTGTGTGAAGTTAATCAACAGAATTGTAAATGATAGGAAATTTAAAGTTGCAGAAAGTAAAATTGCATAAAACTTAAAGTATAAGAAAGTAAAATAGCTGAAACTTAAATTGCACGAAATGTAAATTGCATTAAATGTAAAGGGGATTGGGAACAAGGAGATTAAAGCAAGCAGCAAACAGAACTTGGAACAATTGCATAAGAATTAAATTGCATGAAAAGTAAAAGGACTTGGGTGTTGGGAATTAAAATTCAACAAGAGAATGTAGGGAGCAATCAAGTAGAAGAGTAACTTGCAACAAATCTTAAACACAAAGTAGAATTACTCAGAAATTAAATTCAGTTTAATTGCCAAATGAGATTGAAGATCTCATGAAATCAAAGAGACTAGAAAACAAGTCTAGATCTCAATTCCTTCCTTGATCCAACCAAGAACAATTGCAGAAGGAAAGAAGATGAAAGCAGTAAAGAGAGCTTTGATTCAAATCAAAATTCCTTGAATTATGCAGAAGAACAAAGTAGAGATGTTGTGGATGGAGAATGAAAACAGAATTCCTTCCAATCTCCACCCAAGATTCAAAATAGAAATGAAAACTCAAAGAAAGAGCTATCCACTACTACTACTCCCTAATGGATCAACCCTCCAAGTGAGATGGAATTGATGCCTTTATATAGGCTTTACAAAATAAAAAATGAAAATGAAATTAAAACAAATTACAAAAATGAAAAATCCTAATTTAATTGATTCATGTGCCTTTGAGTCATGTTGAGTGGGCTTTGCTTGCTTTGGATTTGAGGGAAATGGGTCTTGGATGGCCTTGGTTCAATTGGTGAAGATTTGAGTTCAAAGGGAATTTGAATTGAATTTTGACCCATGGGTGTTCCCAGGAGGCTGCCCTGCCCTTGTGGAGGGCAGGGCAGAAAATTGATGTGTGGTGCGTGCGTGGTGCGGGCGTGGTGCGGGCTTGGTGTGTGAAGATGCTGCCCTGCCCTTGTGGAGGGCAGGGCAATGTTGCCTTGCATGTGTGTCTTGCGCACTCACTTCCTTGGACCGTGTCATGATGCGCTCCTCACTCCCCTTAGGTGCTTGGTTCGAAACTTGGTGAAAGCACTTGAGGAGCAATTTTTCCTTGATTTTCCATGAAGAGCACGACATTGCCCTGCTCTCCAAGAGGGCAGGGCAGAAAATTGAGCGCTACTTTGTTTTGGAGTGAGGCTCCAGCTTCGAGCCTTGGTGGAAGCACTTTAGTTTATTTTTGCTTATTTTTGGCCCTTAAAGATGCCTCTCGTTACTGCCCCAATTTTTCACCAAATATGGATTGCTATATATCGTTGGAAAGCTCTGAATGTCAGCTTTCTAACGCAACTGGAAGCACATCAATTGGACGTCTGTAGCTCAAGTTATAGCCCTTTGAAGGAGGCATGGTCATGCTGTGAGCGCCCAGATTTTACCTTAGCGAAATTCTTGCTTTATTTAAGTACAAAAGCATTCAATATTTAAGCACAAATTATCAATTTCTTGTATGAAAAGCATAGAAAAATAGGTATATGATGACATGTCATCAATAACCTCATGAACTTCTATTTCTTCTCCAATCATGATGCTATGAATCATGATAGCCCGGTCTATAGTAATTTTGGACCGGTTGCTAGTGGGAATGATTAAGCGTTGGATAAACTCCAACCATCCCCTAGCCACAGGCTTGAGGTCATGCCTTCTCAATTGAACCGGCTTTCCTCTTGAATCTCTCTTCCATTGGGCGCCCTCTTCACAAATGACTGTGAGGACTTGGTCTAACCTTT
>NC_029773.3:21799830-21801006 GCF_000817695.3 Arachis duranensis | reverse complement strand
TTTGGTCATGGTTCTTGGTGATCCATGCATTGGCATAGAACTCTTGAACCATTAAGATTCCGACTTGTTGAATGGGGTTGGTAAGAACTTCCCAACCTCTTCTTCGGATCTCGTGTCGGATCTCCAGATATTCACTCTTTTTGAGTTTGAAAGGGACCTCGGGGATAACCTTCTTCAAGGCCACAACTTCATAGAAGTAGTCTTGATGCACTCTTGAGATGAATCTTTCCATCTCCCATGACTCGGAGGTGGAAGCTTTTGCCTTCCCTTTCCTCTTTCTAGAGGTTTCTCCGGCCTTGGATGCCATAAATGGTTATGGAAAAACAAAAAGCAATGCTTTTACCACACCAAACTTAAAAGGTTTGCTCGTCCTCGAGCAAAAGAGAAAAGAAGAGAGTAGAAGAAGAAGAAATGAAGGAAATGGAAATGGCTTTGTGGTTCGGCCAAAGGGGGAGAGTAGTGTTTAGGGTGTGTGAAAATGAAGGAGTGAAGATGGGTTTTTATAAGGTAGGGGGAGGGTTATGGTTCGGTTATGGGAGGGTGGGGTTGGGAGGAAAAGTGGTTTGAATTTGAATGGTGAGGTAGGTTGGGTTTTATGAAGGATGGATGTGAGTGGTGAAGAGAAAGATGGGATTTGATAGGTGAAGGGTTTTTGGGGAAGAAGAGTTGAGGTGATTGGTGAATGGGTGAAGAAGAAGAGAGAGTGGTGGGGTAGGTGGGGATCCTGTGGGGTCCACAGATCCTGAGGTGTCAAGGAAAAGTCATCCCTGCACCAAGTGGCGAGCAAAATTGCTCCCTGTGCCAATTCTGGCGTTAAACGCCGGGCTGGTGCCCATTTCTGGCGTTTAATGCCAACTTCTTGCCCTTTCCTGGCGTTTAACGCCAGTCTGGTGCCCCTTTCTGGCGTTAAACGCCCAGAATGGTGCCAGACTGGGCGTTTAAACACCCATCTGCTTGCCTTACTGGCGTTTAAATGCCAGCAAGTTCTCCTCCAGGATGTGCTGTTTTTCTTTCTGTTTTTTCTTTTTCAATTGATTTTGTGACTTCTCATGATCATCAACCTACAGAAAACATAAAATAACAAAGGAAAATAGATAATTATAAAACATTGGGTTGCCTCCCAACAAGCGCTTCTTTAATGTCAGTAGCTTGACAGTGGGCTCTCATGGAGCCTCA
>NC_029773.3:21799025-21799650 GCF_000817695.3 Arachis duranensis | reverse complement strand
AATTTGAGAGAAGCTCATCATGCTTCCTCTCCATGGTGACAGAGGGATATCATTGAGCCTTAAACACAAAGGATTCTTCATTCACTTGAATGATCAATTCTCCTCTGTCCACATCAATCACAGCCTTTGCTGTGGCTAGGAAGGGTCTGCCAAGGATGATGGATTCATCCATGCACTTCCCAGTCTCTAGGACTATAAAATTAGCAGGGATGTAACGGTCTTCAACCTTTACCAGAACATCCTCTACAAGTCCATAAGCTTGTTTTCTTGAATTGTCTGCCATCTCTAGTGAGATTTTTGCAGCTTGCACCTCAAAGATCCCTAGCTTCTCCATTACAGAGAGAGGCATGAGGTTTACACTTGATCCTATGTCACACAAGGCCTTCTTGTAGGTCATGGTGCCTATGGCACAAGGTATGGAGAACTTCCCAGGATCTTGTCTCTTTTGAGGTAGTTTCTGCCTAGACAAGTCATCCAGTTCTTTGGTGAGCAAAGGGGGTTCATCCTCCCAAGTCTCATTTCCAAACAACTTGTCATTTAGCTTCATGATTGCTCCAAGGTACTTAGCAACTTGCTCTTCAGTGACATCTTCATCCTCTTCAGAGGAAGAATACTCATCAAAGCT
>NC_029773.3:21798674-21799019 GCF_000817695.3 Arachis duranensis | reverse complement strand
TCTTCAGAGGAAGAATACTCATCAGAGCTCATGAATGGCAGAAGTAAATCCAATGGAATCTCTATGGTCTTAGTGTTAGCCTCAGATTCCCATGGTTCCTCATTAGGGACCTCATTGGAGGCCAGTGGATGTCCATTGAGGTCAAATTCGGCCATGTTGATGGCCTTGCACTCTCCTTTTTGATTTTCTTCTGTATTGCTTGGAAGAGTACTAGGAGGGAGTTCAGTAATTTTCTTGTTCAGCTGACCCACTTGTGCCTCCAAGTTTCTAATGGAGGACCTTGTTTCAGTCATGAAACTTTGAGTGGTTTTGATTAGATCAGAGACCATGGTTGCTAAGTCAGAG
>NC_029773.3:21796466-21797355 GCF_000817695.3 Arachis duranensis | reverse complement strand
TAATGACTTGGCTAACAAGAAAAGATATGATTCAAACATTAAACCTTTCTCAACAGAAAAGGCAACATACTTGAAATGTTGAATCAAATCATTAATTGATAGCAAGTATTTTTGAAAATAGAAAGAAATTGATTTTGAAAAAGATTAGATTGAAAAGATTTGATTTGAAAAAGATTTGATTTTGAAAAATTTCGAAAACTTGAAAAAAATTTGCATTAAAAACAAAATCTTCCCTCTTGTGCCATCCTGGCGTTAAACGCCCAGAATGGTGCACATTCTGGCGTTTAACGCCCAAAACACTACCTTTTTGGGCGTTAAACGCCCAGCCAGGCACCCTGGCTGGCGTTTAAACGCCAGTTTGCCCTTCTTCACTGGGCGTTTTGAACGCCCAGCTTTTTCTGTGTAGTTCCTCTGCTGTATGTTCTGAATCTTCAATTCTCTGTATTATTGACTTGAAAAGACACACATTAAAAATATTTTTGGATTTTTAATAATGAGAAATAATCAAAATGCAACTAAAGTCAAAAAACAATGCATGCAAGACACCAAACTTAGCAGTTTGTGTACTACTGACACTAACAAGTTGAGAATGCATATGACAAACAATAAAACACTCAAGACAAGAGAATTTAAAGATCAGAGTAATGAAATCATCAAGAACATCTTGAAGATCACTTAGGACACATGAATGAATGCAAGAAGAATAGAAACATGCAATTGACACCAAACTTAATATGTAACACTAAACTCAAACAAGAGATATTTTTGGATTTTATGATTTTGTAATTTTTTTGGATTTTTTGAAAATTATCAAAATTCTTAATGAGAATTCCAGGAATCATGCAATGTTAGTCTAAAGCTTCAGTCTAAAGAAATTAGACATGGCTAG
>NC_029773.3:21795492-21796253 GCF_000817695.3 Arachis duranensis | reverse complement strand
AGCAACAGCGCCAAAAACTTGGTGCTGTTGCCGGATCAGAAATTTGGCACTGATGTTACCGGACCAAAAGCTTGCCGAAAACTCGAACAATCCCTGGCAACGGCGCCAAAAACTTGGTGCGTGGAATTGTGATCATCAATGGCACCATCAACATGGTACGCACAAATGTAATCTCAACTCTTTATCACAACTTCGCACAACTAACCAGCAAGTGTACCGGGTCGTCCAAGTAATAAACCTTACGCGAGTAAGGGTCGATCCCACAAAGATTATTGGTATGAAGCAAGCTATGGTCATCTTGTAAATCTTAGTCAGGAAAACTCAAATGATTATGAATGATGAATAAAACATAAAGATAAAGATAGAGATACTTATGTAATTCATTGGTAGGAATTTCAGATAAGCGTATGAAGATGCTTTGTCCCTTCCGTCTCTCTACTTTCCTACTGTCTTCATCCAATCCTTCTTACTCCTTTCCATGGCAAGTTGTATGTAGGGTTTCACCGTTGTCAGTGGCTACCTCCCATCCTTTCAGTGAAAATGTTCAACGCACCCTGTCACGGCATGGCTATTCAGCTGTCGGTTCTCGATCATGTCGGAATAGAATCCAGTGATTCTTTTGCGTCTGTCACTAACGCCCCACAATCACGAGTTTGAAGCTCGTCACAGTCATTCAATCATTGAATCCTACTCAGAATACCACAGACAAGGTTTAGACCTTCCAGATTCTCTTGAATGCAGTCATCAATTCTAGCTTATAC
>NC_029773.3:21769581-21794914 GCF_000817695.3 Arachis duranensis | reverse complement strand
GCTCATCAACAACTAACCAGCAAGTGCACTGGGTCGTCCAAGTAATAAACCTTACGCGAGTAAGGGTTGATCCCACGGAGATTGTTGGTAAGAAGCAAGCTATGGTCGTCTTGTAAATCTCAGTCAGGTGGATTCAAATGGTTATGGAGGATTAATGATTAAAAGATAAATAAAACATAAAGTAAAGATAGAGATACTTATGTAATTCATTGGTGAGAATTTTAGATAAGCGTATGGAGATGCTTTGTCCTTTCCGTCTCTCTGCTTTCCTACTGTCTTCATCCAATCCTTCTTACTCCTTTCAATGGCAAGCTGTATGTTGGGCATCACCGTTGTCAATGGCTACAATCCTGTCCTCTCAGTGAAAATGTTCAACGTGCTCTGTCACAGCATGGCTATTCATCTGTCGGTTCTCGATCATGTCAGAATAAAATCCAGTGATTCTTTTGCGTCTGTCACTAACGCCCCACAATCGCGAGTTTGAAGGTTGTCACAGTCATTCATCCTTGAATCCTACTCAGAATACCACAGACAAGGTTTAGACCTTCCGGATTCTCTTGAATGCCGCCATCAATTCTAGCTTATACCACGAAGATTCTGATTAAGGGATCCAAGAGATATCCACTCAATCTAAGGTAGAACGGAGGTGGTTGCCAGGCACACGTTCATAGGTGAGAATGATGATGAGTGTCACGGATCATCATATTCATCAAGTTGAGAAACAAGTGATATCTTAGAACAAGAATAAGCCGAATTGAATAGAAGAACAATAGTAATTGCATTAATACTCGAGGTACAGCAGAGATCCACACCTTAATCTATGGTGTGTAGAAACTCCACCATTGAAAATACATAAGAACAAGGTCTAGGCATGGCCGAGTGGCCAGCCTCTCATAATCTAAGAACTAGACGTCCAAAGATGATCCTAAGATCTAAAGTGATCAAAAGATAAAAATACAATAGTAAAAGGTCCTATTTGTAGAGAACTAGTAGCTTAGGGTTTACAAAGATGAGTAAATGACGTAAAAATCCACTTTCGGGCCCACTTGGTGTGTGCTTGGGCTGAGCATTGAAGCTTTCAAGTGTAGAGACTCTTCTTGGAGTTAAACGCCTGCTTTTGTGCCAGTTTGGGCGTTTAACTCCCATTCTTGTGCCAGTTCCGGCGTTTTATGCCAGAATTCTTGAGCTGAAATGGAATGCCTATTTGGGCCATCAAATCTCGGGCAAAGTATGAACTATTATACATTGTTGGAAAGCCCAGGATGTCTACTTTCCAACGCAGTTGAGATCGAGCCAATTGGGCTTCTGTAGCTCCAGAAAATTCACTTCGAGTCCAGGGAGGTTAGAATCCAACAGCATCTGCAGTCCTTTTCAGCCTCTGAATCAGATTTTTGCTCAGATCCCTCAATTTCAGCCAGAAAATACCTGAAATCACAGAAAAATACACAAACTCATATTAAAGTCCAGAAAAGTGAATTTTAAATAAAAACTAATAAATATATAATAAAAACTAACTAAAACATACTAAAAACATACTAAAAACAATGCCAAAAAGTGTATAAATTATCCGCTCATCAATGATAAATGAATGATTATGATTATATTCATTGATTCTTAGGGATGCACGCACGGAGGGACTATCTAGGGTTAGCTACTAGACATGTCGGATTTGGCTATATAACCGACAAATGAGACTCATCAGCCATAGGGTAGGCATACATCATATGCATTTGTCTGTTTTGCTTGCGTGTGCATTATTTGGTTTGCCTAATTGAGTAACCATGATTAACTCCTATTTGTTCTACTTGCTGTAACTGCACTCTATCTATGTTTTCTTTGTCTGTATTGTATGTCTTTGCAACTGAGAGACTTCTTGTTGGCAGATGCATGACGATGATAGTTCCATCAGTGTTTCGGAGGGTTAGAGGAGACGAAAAGTGAAGTGTAGAGTTAAAGTTAGATTTAGAACTTAAATACCTTAGTTAATTTACCTAATTTCTTATTTAGTTTACTTCTTTGAGTTTAATTTTGAGTGTCGGAGTTCTAGGATTACCTCTAGCTTTTTTGGGATCTTATATATTACCTATGTTGGCACTATTACCATGCTGAGAACCCCCCGATTCTCATTCCATACATATATTGTTATTTTTCAGATATAGGTCGAGAGGCACCTCCCTGAACATCTGGAGTTTCTAAGCAAGCGAAGTTTGGTCCTTGGGATGTTGTATTTTGTATTTATGTTATGTATATATGATGCGTGAGCATCTTTCCTATCTTTTCCTAGTGAATTTGCATTTGAATTTGTATGTTTAATCAATATTTAAATACTTTTTAGCCACTATGAATGCTACATTGAGTTGTGTGCAATTTGTTTTATTTCAGGTAGCATTCGGGCGAATTTGACAGAGTTTATATGAAGAAACAAAGTCACAACTGACCCAGGAGGTGGCTCCAAGTTTGGCGCCAGGAGCGCTATAAGCTTCAAGTGCATTTGGCCTTAGTGGCGCCAAACTTGGGATTTTCGAAGTTTGGTGCCACATTCACTCAACTCCAGGAAAATAATATGTCAAGTGGAGCCAAACTTGGTATTTTCCAAGTTTGGCTCCAACCTTTGAAAGCAAGTGTTCCCCATTCGTCCAAGAAAAGAGCAGCACGAGATTATTTTATTTATTTCTGATTAAACTTTATTTTATTTTTACAAATAAGAAAAGATATTATTTAGTTTCAGAAAATATATTTTACGTTTATTAGGTTAGATATAAAAGGAAAAAGATTCAGGCTTTCGAGCTCTCTTCTCTTTTATGCATCTCATTTTACAGTTTACAGTTTACAGTTTTTAGAATCCTAGTTTTCTCTATAAGTCATGAGCAACTAAACCTCCACTGTTAAGGTTATGAGCTCTATTTATTCTATGAATTGATACTATTACTATTCTATTTTAATTAATGTATTTATTTCAATTTCAAGAATTTGTTTTCGTTTTTTATCTTAAGAATTTGGGTAGATCGGAAAAATAACCCCTATTCTAATTGAGTTCTTGTAAACCTTGGAAAAGCAATTTACTTGAAAACAATTTCTCCTAAATCACTAATTTATCTTGACTTAACGGGATACGTGACATATAATCCTCTTATATTTGGATAATTAGGGTTTTTGTGGCTAATAAACTAGAACTGAACTTCACCTTCTAATTAAAATTAAGTGACCAAGGAATTGGTGGTTAACTAGATTAGAGGAGACTAAATTACTAAGGAATTAGGGTTTAGTCACTTATAGTTTGCCATGAATTAAATCTTGCATGATTAAAATAGTTGGTAAGAAATAGAACTCTGGAAGATAAACAACTCTAAAACCTGAACTATTTTCTCCCATATTCTTTATACCAGTTTACTGTTTACTTTCTAATTCTCTGAATTTACTGTTTAAGGCAATTGAACTCCAAAACACTCTTTTCTTCTTGTTTGACTAAGTGAATCACCCAACTATTGTTGTGTGGTCCATCAATCCTCATGGGATCGACTCTCATTCACCTGAGGTACTACTTGGTACGACCCGGTGTACTTGCCGGGTAGTTTGTGGACATTCTAATTCTGCACCAAGTTTTTGGCGCCATTACCAAGGATTGACTATGATTGACAACTACTCGTTGTTTGATTGCTTAGATTAGATAATTCTTTTTCTTTAATTAGTTTTTTTTAGTATTATTAATTTTTATTTTCCATTTTTTTCTTTTATTTTTTTCTTTCTTTTCGTTCACACCCCCTGTCTTCTTTTTTTTTACTTTCCTTTTAATTTTCATTTTCTTATATTAGTTCCTTAAAATTCTTTAGTTTATATTGTTTCTTTTATTTTTCTTTTTTTCATTGTCCTTTTTATTTTATTTCATTTTACTTTCGTTTTGTTCCTTGCATTAGTTTTAGTTTTCTATTTTATTAGTTTTATTTGATTTTTGGCTTTAATCTTCGAATTTTGCATCAATTAATTTTTTTCGTAATTTCTGAAATTAAGTTTAGTGTCCCCTAGTTATTTTTATTTTAATTTTTCTATTTATTTTTCTTACAAATTTCAAAATTTTTGTTCCAAATTTTGCTTATAATTTTTGAATTTTCTTGCTTTATTTTTTTTAGTTGCTTTCTATTATTTCTTTTACTCACGTTTTCTCATGGAAATTCTCTTTACTTTGACGTAGAGATTTCTATCTTCTCTTGTTTTCTAGTTGTTTATGAGCAGGAATAGGAACAAAGAACCTCTTATAGATTTTGATCCTGAACCTAAAAGGACCTTTAGAAGGCATTTGCAACAAGCTAGACTCTACAAGGCTATTGAAAATCTCAGTAGTACTTTTGAAAAGGAATTTAAAGAGTCTACTATGGATTCCAATAATGTTGTCAATGCTAATGTGGTTAACCAGAATGGGAATGGGCAACCTAGGATGCTAATCTCATACACTGCACCCATTCTTGACTTCTTTGGGCGTACTATAGCTGTACCTACCATTGGAACAAATAACTTTGAGCTTAGGCCACAGCTGATCACTCTAGTGCAGCAAAACTATCAGTATCATGGACTCCCGCAAGAAGATCCAAATCTATTCATCTCTAACTTCCTTCAGATCTGTCATAATGTGAAGACAAATGGAGTGAATTTTGAGGTTTACAAGCTCATGCTCTTCCTATTTGTCGTGAGGGATAGAGCAAAGCAGTGGCTTGATTCTCAGTCCAAGGAGAGCCTAGACAGTTGGGACAAGGTGATCAATGAATTTTTGACCAAGTTCTTTCCACCACATAAGCTGACTAAGCTAAAGGTGGATATTCAGACCTTCAGGCAGAGAGATGGTGAGTCCCTCTATGAAGCTTGAGAGAGGTACAAGATGATGATCAGGAGATGCCCTCCAGACATGTTTTCCGAATGGATCAAGCTAGAGATCTTTTATGATGGCCTCTTTGAAATGGCCAAAATATGTTTGGACAACTCTGCAGGTGGTTCATTGCACATGAAGAAGATGCCTGAGGAGGCTACTAAGCTTATTGAGATGGTTGCTAACAACTAATATCTTTACTCTTTTGAGAGGAACCCTGTGAATTTTGAGGCTTCTCAAAAGAGAGGAATCTTAGAGGTGGATACCTTAGATGCTATTCTTGCTCAGAACAAGGTCATGTCTCAACAAATTAGTATGCTTACACAACACTTGAGTGAGATGCAAGTTTCAGCTATCAATGCTCAGAATACCCCTCAAGAGGCTCCATATGACATGAATGGTGGCTTTAATCAAGGTGAGAATTATGAATATACTCAATTTTCTCCTGAACAGATCAACTTTGTAGGGAATGCTCCTAGAAACCCCAACAATGATCCATATGCCAAGACCTTTAATTTGAGATGGAAAAATCACCCAAACGTTGGATGGAGAGAGCAACCTCAGAGGCTACAGCATTTTAACAATGCTCAGGGCAGTTTTCATCAGAATAATTTTAATAACTGCCAGTTTTAGTCATCTCAGCCATAACAATCTCAGCAAGCAACTCCTCAGCCTTAGAAGACTACTGATTTAGAGTCACTAGTTGCAAGTTTTATGCAGGAAACTAGAGCTTCTCTCAGAGACCTAGAAATGAAAGTAGGCCAGTTGAGCAAGCAAATACCTGAGTGACCTCCTAATACCCTTTTTGGTGATACAGTGGTGAATCCAAGAGAATAATACAAGGCTATTCACTTGAGAAGTGGAAAGGTAACAGGTTCTGAGACCAAGGTTAATGAGGAGTCGGTTGAAAAAGAAGCTCCAGAAGAGAAAAATGAGGAGGTGGAACACGCCCCTCCCAGGCATGCAGACAACCTTTTTCCAATCTCTCCTGACACACATCCGACATTGCCTAAGGCTCCCGAATACAAGCCTAAAATGCCATACCCTCAGAGGCTCCAGAAGACTTCCAAAGACAAGCAATTTTTCAGATTCTTAGAGGTCTTCAAGAAGCTTCAAATCAACATTCCTTTTGCAGAGGCCTCTGGAAAATGCCTCTTTATGCCATGTTCATGAAGGAATTATTGAGTAACAAGAGGAATTGGAAGGAAATTGAGACAGTGGTGTTGACAAAGGAATACAGTGCCATCATTCAGCATAAGCTTCCTGAGAAAATGCAGGATCTGGGAAGCTTTGTAATTCCTTGCACCATTGGAAATGTCACTATTTAGAGAGCTTTGTGTGATCTTAGAGCTAGCATCAACCTCATGCCACTTTCATTGATGAGAAAGCTCCAAATTGATGAGGTAAAATCCACTCGTATTTCTCTTCAAAACTTGCTGACCGTTCTATTAAGTTTCCTTTGGGAGTTGTTGAGGATTTACTTGTGAAAGTGGGTTTGTTTATTTTTCCTGTTGATTTTGTTATATTGGATATGGAAGAGGATAAAAATGCCTCTATTATTCTTGGACGACCTTTTTTAGTTACAGGTAGAGCTCTGATTGATGTGCAAAAGGGTGAACTAACCCTGAGGGTCAATGATGAAGAGGTGGTCCTTAATGTGTTTGAAGCTATTAAACATCCTAATGATCATGAGGGGTGTATGAGAATTGATGTTGTTAAACCACTTGTTCAAGAGGTATTTGAAGCTGAGGCACTTAATGATGCTTTGGATTCTCTCTCTGAGGATAATTTACTTGAGATTGATGACTCACCACCTCTGAAAGACATGTCTTATACATGCCCAAAGCTGAGGAAAGAGTTCCTAAGCTTGAGTTGAAACCCTTACCTCCCTCTTTGAAATATGCATTCCTAGGTGATGATGATTCATATCCAATGATTATTAGCTCTTCCTTGAAGCCTAAGGAGGAAGAAGCACTGATTACAGTGCTCAAGAGTCATAAAACAGCTCTTGGGTAGACCATTGGTGATTTAAATGGGATTAGTCTAACCAAGTATATGCACAAGATCCTTCTTAAAGATGATGCTAAACCAGTTGTGCAACCACAAAGGAGGCTAAATCCAACCATGAAAGAGGTGGTCCAAAAAGAGGTAATGAAACTATGGGAAGCTGGTATTATATACCCTATTTTCGATAGCCCTTAGGTGAGTCCTGTGTAGGTAGTTCCCAAGAAAGGAGGGATAACAGTGATCATGAATGAAAAGAATGAGCTGATTCCCACAAGAACCGTCACAAGATGGCGGAAGTGCATAGATTACAGAAGGCTCAACACTATTACAAGGAAGGATCACTTTCCCTTGCCTTTCATTGATCAGATGCTTGAGAGGTTAGCTGGTCATACTTTTTATTATTTTCTAGATAGATATTCTGAATATAACCAAATTGCAGTGGACCCTCAAAATCAAGAAAAGACGGCATTCACATGTCCTTTTGGAGTATTTTCTTAGCAGAGGATGTTATTTGGACTTTGTAATTCCCCGGCAACTTTTTAGAGGTGTAGGCTTACAATTTTCTCTGATATGGTTTAAAATTTCATTGAGGTATTTATGGATGATTTTTCTATCTTTGGTAATTCTTTTGAATCCTATTTTAAGCATTTATCTCTGGTCTTGAATTAGTGTCAAGAATCAAACCTTATTTTAAATTGGGAGAAATGTCATTTTATGGTTACTGAAGGTATTGTTCTTGGAGACTGGGTTTCAAGCAAAGGGGTTGAAGTTGATAGAGCTAAGGTAGTAGTGATTGAAAAATTACCACCACCAACCAATGTTAAGGCAGTTAGGAGTTTCTTGGGCCATGGAGGATTTTACAGAAGGTTTATAAAGAACTTTTCAAAAATTGCTAAGCCTTTGAGCAACCTATTGGTTACTAATGTTCCTTTCAACTTTGGTACTAACTATTTGCACGCCTTTCAACTCTGAAAGCAAACCTTACCTCTGCTTCCATCATAGCTCCTCCTGAATGGGATCTACCATTTGAATTAATATGTAATACCAGTGATTATGCTATAAGGGCTGTCTTGGGACAGAGACAAGGCGAGCTTATGCACATCATTTATTATGCTAGCTGTGTATTAAATGATGCTAAAAAAAATTACACAACCACAGAAAAAGAATTACTAGGTATTGTGTATGATGTTGATAAGTTTAGGTCCTACTTACTTGGTTCTAAGGTTATTGTTTATACTGATTATACTTCTCTTAAGTATCTTTTAACCAAGCAAGATTCTAAACCAGGACTAATTAGGTGGGTGCTACTCCTTCAAGAGTTTGACATTGACATTAAAGACTGAAAGGGATAAGAGAATCAAGTGGCTGATCACCTATCCAGAATTGAGCCTGAAGAAGGAATGCAACCACCCACTACTGTAACTGAGACATTCCCGTTTGGACTTTGTAATGCCCCGACAACTTTTCATAGGTGTAGGCTTTCAATTTTCTCTGATATGGTTTAAAATTTCATAGAGGTATTTATGGATGATTTTTCTATCTTTGGTAATTCTTTTGAATCCTGTCTTAAGCATTTATCTCTGGTCTTGAATCAGTGTCAAGAATCAAACCTTATTTCAAATTAGGAGAAATCTCATTTTATGGTTATTGAAGGTATTGTTCTTGGAGACCGGGTTTCAAGCAATGGTATTGAAGTTGATAGAGCTAAGGTGGAGGTGATTGAAAAATTACCACCACCAACCAATGTTGAGGCAGTTAGGAGTTTCTTGGGCCATGGAAGATTTTACAGAAGGTTTATAAAGAACTTTTCAAAAATTGCTAAGCCTTTGAGCAACCTATTGGTTGCTGATGTTCCTTTCAACTTTGGTACTGACTGTTTGCATGCCTTTCAACTCTGAAAGTAAACCTTACCTCTGCTTCCATCATAGCTCGTCCTGAATGGGATCTACCATTTGAATTAATATGTAATGCCAGTGATTATGCTATAAGGGCTGTCTTGGGACAGAGACAAGGCGAGCTTACGCACATCATTTATTATGCTAGCTGTGTATTAAATGATGCTCAAAAGAATTACACAACCATAGAAAAAGATTTACTAGCTATTGTGTATGATGTTAATAAGTTTAGGTCCTATTTAATTGGTTCTAAGGTTATTGTTTATACTGATTATACTTCTCTTAAGTATCTTTTAACCAAACAAGATTCTAAACCAGGACTAATTAGGTGGGTGCTATTCCTTCAAGAGTTTGACATTGACATTAAAGACAAAAAGAGATCAGAAAATTAAGTGGCTAATCACCTATCCAGAATTGAGCCTGAAGAAGGAATGCAACCACCCACTACTGTGACTAATACATTCCCGGATTAGCAACTCTTTGTCATTCAGCAGGCTCCATGGTTTGCAGACATTGCAAACTATAAAGCCATGAGATTCATCCCTAACGAGTACAATAGAAAACAAGTTAAAAAGCTCTTAACTGATGCAAAGTACTACTTGTGGGAGGAACCTTATCTTTTTAAGAGATGCTCATATGGTATAATCCAGAGGTGTGTCTCAGATGAGGAAGCACAGCAGATTCTTTGGTATTGTCATGGTTTTAGTATGGAGGCCACTTTGGTGGTGAAAGGACAGCTACTAAGGTCTTTCAGAGCAGTTTTTACTGGCCGACTCTCTTCAAAGATTCAAGAGCATTTGTGAAAGACTGTGATAAGTGTCAGAGAGCTAAGAATCTCCCTGCCAACCATGAGATGCCACAGTAGGGGATTCTTGAGATTGAGTTGTTTGATGAGTGGGGTACTGACTTCATGGGACCTTTCCAACCCTCATACTCAAACATTTATATCCTAGTGGCAGTTGATTATGTGTCCAAGTGGGTAGAAACTATGGCTTTACCCACCAATGATTCCAAAGTGGTGATGAGCTTTCTCAAGAGATATATTTTCAACCAGTTTAGTGTCCTAATGAGTCTATATTTGATGAGATATTTTGGCTTGATTTGAGTGGATTTCATCACATAAACCTACACTTAAGCACCAAAATAGCATACTTTTGTGTTTGATCCCTAAATTGAACCTAAATGTGAAAACATCTGATTTTGTGCTTAAATTAGTGATTTTACTTCAACTTTTATGCCATTCGATGCCGTAATATATTTTGTGAGTGATTTCAGGTCATTTAAGCAAGATTGGCTAAGCAAATGTGGAAGAAAGCATGTAGAAGGGAGAACACATGAAGAAAACAAGGAAAAGTACACACAGCAAAGTGTGCGTGCGCACAAGCATCTGTGCGTGCACACTAGAAGGAATTTGCATGTGTGCGGGCGCACAAGAACCTGTGCGTACGCACAGGAGCCAATTCAGCAAAGTGTGCGTACGAACACATCTGTGTGTACGCACAGGACGCTGCATGTGAATTCATTAATGAAACACATGCTGCGTGAATTTTGAAGGCTTTTAACCCATTTCGGAAGGTTTGAAGGTTGAATTGGAGTGCTATATCAAGGGGACTTCAACACATATCAAGGGAGCTCACTTTTACATTAGGTTTTAGTTTTAGTTTTTCATATAGTAGGAGTAGGAGTAGTGTAGAGTACAAAGCTCTCCTAGGGTTTATGCAATTTTAATTGTAGCATTTTATAGAAGCTTTGATCTTTGACTTTGCTTATCTCTATTGTGAGTACTCTCAATTTCCTCTTTAATTATAGCACATTTACTTTCATTTGCTTTGGTTCAAGTTACTTTTTTATAATTGCAATTTTGAGTTTCTTGAAGTTTTTATTAATGAATTTCATATCTTATGCTTTCTTTATGCTTGATTGCTTGTCTCTTGTTGATATTGTTGATAGTTGGTTATAGTTTTCTAATTTTCCTTGCAAATTTTTATGTTTTATTTTTATGTCCACAAGGTGTTTGTGAAAATGCCTACTCTAGATTTTGAATAGATTTTCCCACCTTGGCTTGGGGTTTGAGTTCCTAGGATACTAGAGTCATGATGTCCGACATTTAGTGGTAATTCTTGGGTAGTTAGTTGACTCTTGTTTCAATTGACGCTAGCTTTTTATCAACTAGTTTGATAAGTTAGCTAGGACTTATGGATTAAGGTCAATTATGCTTGCTTGACTTACTCCTCGATGTTAGGGGTTGACTAAGCAAGATTGACTCATCATAATTACCATAGTTGTGGTTATGGCGATGATATGATTCCTTGGATCCTTATTCACAAGTCAAGGCTCTTTATTACATATCTTTCATTTTCACTAGGTTTGACCTTACTTCCTTTTTACTTGCTTAAATAACAATTTTGATCATTCCTTAGTTCTTTTATTTCTTAAGTTCCTTTAATCTTTCGTTCTTTGATTTCAAAACCCCCTTTTTGCCCTCACAACCAAAAGCGTAACACTCCAATTGCATCCTAGGGAAGAACGACTCGAGGTTGAATTACTCTTGATCTCAATTTATATTGATTTGAATATTACATTTGATTGATGCTCAATTGTTGGGTTTGGACTATACTTGCAATGGACAAATTCTATTTTTAGTGTGAAAATCCAAACATATGCTCTTGGTCATTGTCAAATTTGGCGCCGTTGCCGGGGATGCAATTGGTGTTATGTTTTTGGTTGTTTTTAATATGTCCATAGTGTAAATAGCTTACTTGTTGGTTGTTTGGTTGTTTTTACTAATATTTAGGTGTTTGTTTTTCTTGTTTACTTATGTCTTTTGCTTTTATTTCTTACTTTCTTTATGAGTTATCACCCCTTGTTGCTTGGAGCTTGGTTGTGAGTATTTTGTAGGGTATAATGAATTAAAGTTGGGATTGCATCATGGAATGGGAAAATCGATGGAGGGAGGAGCAATCTTCCCCATACTACAACGAGCTAAATCCTCCCCCAAACCCTCCCCAATGTGCATACCAAATCCAAAGATATGAAAGATACCCCATACACAACCCTCAACCACCAAACCTCCAAGCACCACACCATACACCTCCATGGAATTCAAATGCTTATACACCTTAACACCAACCATATGAACCATCACCTCAATACCCTCACCCACATGACACACCTTCCAACTATATAATGTTTCTCCCCACCATTGAACCTCCTTTCTCACCCAAAGATGAAGTTTTCCAACCTTTGCCCCAAGAACAACAAGACCTTCAAGCATTTTTCCAAGAGCAAGAAGGGTTCCGAAGGAAGCAAGGGGAGTTCATGGCCACCATAGCCAAAGCGGTGAACCTCTTGACCCTACTACGCTCAAGCAATCAAGACATTCCCCTTGAGGAATATGGAGTAGCAATAAAGAAGTATAGAGAGGAGAAGAACATGGAGCATGAAGAAAAAGAAAAAGAGTTAGGACAAGAATTGCAAAAAGAGGAGGAAGGTAGAACTAGTGAACCAGAAGAGGTGAATGGAGAATTGAGGGAGTTTGATCAAGAAGTGGATTCCATCATCAATGATTTTTTGTCCACCTTGGTTAACCACCTCAATGATCTTGAGGAACCTTCCACTCTTGAGTTTGAGAGAGATAGGAAAGAACTTGATAAGAGTGGTGAGGAATAGGTAGATGCCCAAGAAGTGGAAGCAATTGTGCAAGAGCTTAATAGGATAACTCTGCCCCAAGGACAAATAGAGTGGGTAACAATTACCTCGATGAGCTTCATAGGCCCACATCAATTTGCTCTCTTAGAAACGGATTATCAACTTAGGGTGCTTCTTGGAGCATTAAGTAGTGAAGGATTGGATGTTGGTTTCCAAAGGGATTCAAGGTATAAATGGTGCAGGAGGATTCCAAGGATTATTTGGAAGCTTCAAAGGTGCTTGGAGAGGTTGTTCATCCAAGGGCACAAGTGGAAGTCAACAAAAAGATGATAGAGAAATTAAAGTGTGGGATCTGGGCATACAACTCTTCAACCAATAATTTTGGGTCCTAATTACTTGCTTAAGGTTGCTTGAGAGCTTAATGTACTTCGTTTGGGATCCCGAAGGATTTTGGAATAGCAAGCATGGTTGGCAACTCAAGGATGAGTGGCAGCACAAGCCTTCTTGATGTGAGCTTCAACCAATAGTCCAACTTGAGGACTTAAGACCAAAGTGCTAGGTGGGAGACACCCCACCATGGTAATATCCTTTCAACGCTTCTTTCTTGTAGTTTTTGTTATTGAATTTTGTCTCTTTTCTTAGCTTGGTTTGATTGATTCTAGGTTTAAATTAGTTGTATTTTATGTTTGATCATGTGTTTTTGAAGAATGATGTGTTTTGGGCTTGAAAATCTTTGATTGACATCATGGTTGGTACCTTAGTGGCTTTAAAAATGTTGCAGAAACAGAGTTCTGTGCGTGCGCACAGCCTTGTGCGTATGCACACTTCCTATGTTTTTCCCCGTCTATGCGTGTGCACAAAAGTGTGTGTACGCACACCTGTTTTCACGCATTCTGTCAGCAGCGCTCACACCCTCTATGCACGCGCACCCCACCACATTTTCATTCTGTGTGTGCGTACCCATTGTTGTGCATACGCACACGGTCATTTTACGTGTCTTGAAAAAAAAGGAGAGGTCTCCTGTGCATGCGCACAGCCCCATGCGCACGCACACGTCATAACATCCTCTTTGTCAACAGCGCTCGCACGCCCCTGTACTTATGAACGCCCCCAATTTTTGTTGGTGTGCGTATGCACAGATCGTGGTCTAAACGTTAATGAGAACAGATGTCCTGTTCAGCCAACAGTCTTCCTCTTTCTTCATCTACCGCCCTAACCTAGCCACCCCCTTCTTCCAGCGACCACCACTGTTGCCGTCTGACTCCGCAGCCGCTGGAACTACCACCGCCACCACATTTCTCTCTCCCTATTTTTTCTCTTTTCTTCTTCTTTTTCTTTTTTTTCTTTCATTTTTTATTCCTTCTTTCTTTTTCTTCTCCTCTCTCTTTCTTCTCTTCTCTAGCGAAGCTCCACCACTGTGAGCCTTGCAGTGGATAACATAAGTGCCACTGTTACCTATCTTTTTCTTTTCCATCCTTTAACTTTTGAATTTTCTTGTTTTAATATTCTTTGTTATGTTTAGTTGCTTGCTTAATTTCTGTTTTCTTTATTTAACTTTGGTTATTTAGCTTAAATTTTGCTTAATTGTTTGTTTTATGAGTTGCAAGTGTTCAATTTTTCAATTATGGGTTGTTGATGCTTGAATTTTGTCTTGAATTTGTTGAATTTGTGCACCACATACCATTTGTTTGACATAATGCCTAAATGAACTTTTTGTTTAATGCATGTGTTGTCGCAACCATATGTATTAGACTATATCCTTGTTTGGCATTCTAATCAAGAATTGTGCACTTTTGAATGATTATGATGTTATTTTGGGATTAGAATTTCAATAATGTACTTGTCCATTGTCTTGAGTTACTAGCACCAAATTGATTTAGAAATTGACATTTTGTCTCTTATTTGGTGCAATTTTTAACAAGTACATATTGAATTTAGTGAATTGAATGGAATTACTTGTTCATCATGGTTTTTAAGTCAATATAATCACATAACAAGGTATTTGTTCCTTGTTAATGCTATGCATTTTTTTAGTAGACTTGACTTGACTTGATTCTTATCAAGACTTGTCACTTTTTGTAACAAGCACCTTATATATGTGATTATTTGATTGTTCTTAAGCATGAATAAGTAATTTCTCTTCATCATTGCATTGGTTATTATTTGTTGTGCTATTTTATATCAATTTTGCTCTTTCACTTGCACAACTTCAATATCCAATAATTCCTCCATTTAATTCACTCTTGTTGTAGTTGCCTAAGCTGGTACTTAATTGATTCTCATTCATTGCTTGCATCTTAGGCAATTTAATTGAGGAACTCAAGCTTATATTTTTACTGTTTGGATGCCTTTTTAACCGGCCGTGGTGTGTGTTTCAACTGCGCACATAATTGGAATACACACATGGCTAATTTTTAATCATGCCACACCACTATACAAACTTCCTCAATTAAATGCTTGTTTGTTTTCTTTTTGCTCCAAGCATACAATATATTTGCTCTCTCCTTTACCTTTTTGTGCTACTTGCCCAATGATTCCTAATTATACTTTATTCATTCTTCTTGAGGATGAGACATAAAGGCAAGGAACTGGGAGAGGAGAAGGACACTGAGGATGGAGATGCCGAGAATGCTATGGACTTGGCAATCTCTATGCAACCCGAGCCCCTGCATACGCCAACTGAAGGTGGACTGTTTTAGAGCTTCAGTCCCCCCGGATTGTGTTTGTGCACGGAGGACCGTGCAACGCTTAAGTGTGGGTGAGGATTCACCATTTTTGGGGCCTAAATTTCTATTCCGAACACTTTGCACTTTTAATTTTTGTTTTCTTTTATTATGTTTCTTGTAGATATTTAGAGTATTTTTTTATTGTTTTATTACATTCTCTTCTAGTACATATATCTTAGACTAGTCATAGCTTATATATATTGCATTTGCATCTTTTGCATAATATATATTTTATAGATAGAAGTTGTGATTGGATAATGTGACTGGTATAGCACCCAGTTCGATTTTGTCATAATTGTTCATGTTAGTTTTTGGTTGTTGAAAATTAGGAATAGAACTAGGAAATTTTTGAAAAATTACATCCATCACATCATACATACATATAGGAAATAACTTTGATGAAAAACAACAAAGATTTTCAAGAATTTTGTTTTAGGGTGTTCTGTTGAATTGATTTGGAAAATTGTTTTTTAAACTTGCCTGAACAATTTTTATGGAACATAAAAGAGTAATAAAATAAATACCTTGTGAGTTTTTGAGCCGTATTGAGTGGTTACACATTTTAACCACTATTTTGTTCAATGTGTGCTATGCTCCTTCTATGATTGTAATCTTGGTTTTGCTTGATTCTTTATTTCCAATGGTTGATGTTTGAATGCATTGAGCATGATTGAGGCCATTTTTGAATTAAACTCACTCACCCATATGCACCTACCCTTGCATCTACCGTTGTTAACCCTTTTTGAGCCTTATTTACCCCATTGTTCACCACATCACAATCTTAAGCGAAAAACCATGATTTACCTTGATTTGTATCCTTGATTAGCTTAGGTTGAAGGTGTGTGTTTCATTAAAGTGTGGGGAAAAATCTTTGGAGAATATTGGTAGTGAATGAAAAAGTTTGTTTTGGGTATTTTATTGAAAAAAAAAATTGGAAAATGGGTGCACATTCATGTATCAACTTGCTTTAATCATATGCATTTTTTTGGTGACTAATCATATGCATTTGTCATATAGAAAAAAATATAAAAGAAATGAAAAAAAATTTAAGCAAAAAAAGGGACAAAGGTTTCCCCAAAAGAAAAAGAAAAAAATGAATAAGAAATGCATATGTGGATTTGGATGAAAAAGATGCATGAATGTGTATAAAAAGGGAATGGGAAGTTAGGTTGCATAGTTTGTGATTTGGTTGATATAGGTTGAGTTGGATACTTAAACTAATCAAGGATTCAATCTTAGTCCACTTGGGCATATCTATCCTACCTTGACCCTAACCCCATTACAACCTTCTAAAGTCCTCATGATAATTGCATTCATGCATCACATGGTTGTTGATTGTTAGATGAAAAGCAAAACCTTGAAATCATGATTAGGAAGAGACCTGAGTGATTAAAACCCTTAGACACCGAGTGATTAGAGTGTATACATACCTAGTGAGGGTTTGATTTCTCAAATCTATATTTCCACATCTCTTATCATGAATTCTTGCAAGTTGCTCCATTTTAATGAGTTGAATCAATTCTCTAGACTTTTGCTTGCATTGGATTATTTCCTTGCTTAGCCCTATATGTCTATATACTTGCTTGGAAATCTGTTTATTTGTTTTTACTAATTTCATATAGATACTATAGATAGGTATAGATAGATATAGTATATAATATACTTGCATGCATATAGATAGTTGCATTTAATAAGTTGATTACCCCTTTTGATCATTCTCCTTGTTGGTTTAGCATGAGGACATGCTATTGTTTAAGTGTGGAAAAATTGATGAGTCCATATTTGATGAGATATTTTGGCTTGATTTGAGTGAATTTCATCACATAAACCTACACTTAAGCACCAAAATAGCATACCTTTGTGTTTGGTGCCTAAATTGAACCTAAATGTGAAAACATGTGAATTTGTGCTTAAATTAGTGATTTTAATTCCACTTTTATGCCATTCGATGCTGTGATATGTTTTGTGAGTGATTCCAGGTCATTTAAGCAAGATTGGCTAAGCAAATGTGGAAGAAAGCATGCAGAAGGGAGAACACATGAAGAAAACAAGGAAAAGCACACACAGTGAAGTGTGCGTGCGCACAAGCATCTGTGCATGCACACAAGAAGGAACTTGCATCATGTGTGCGTGCGCACAAGAACCTGTGCGTATGCACAAGAGCCAATTCAGTAAAGTGTGCATACACACACATCTGTGCATATACACAGGACCCTGCACATGAATTCATTAACGAAACACGTGCTGCGCGAATTCTGAAGGCTTTTGGCCCACTTTAGAAGGCTTGAAGGCTGAATTGAAGTGCTATATCAAGGGGAATTCAACACATATCAAGGGAGCTCACTTTTACATTAGGTTTTAGTTTTAGTTTTTCATATAGTAGGAGTAGGAGTAGTGTAGAGAGAGCTCTCCTAGGGTTTATGCAATTTTAATTGTAGCATTTTATAGAAGCTTTGATCTTTGATTTTACTCATCTTTATTGTAAGTACTCTCAATTTTCTCTTTAATTATAGCACATTTACTTTCATTTGCTTTGGTTCAAGTTACTTGTTTATAATTGTAATTTTGAGTTTCTTGAAGTTTTTATTAATGAATTTCATATCTTATGCTTTCTTTATGCTTGATTGCTTGTCTCTTGTTGATATTGTTGATAGTTGGTTATATTTTCTAATTTTCCTTGCAAATTTTCATATTTTGTTTTTATGCCCACAAGGTGTTTGTGAAAATGCCAACTTTAGATTTTGAGTAGATTTTCCCACCTTGGCTTGGGGTTTGAGTTCCTAGAATACTAGAGTCATGATGTCCGACATTTAGTGGTAATTCTTGGGTAGTTAGTTGACTCTTGTTTCCATTGATGCTAGCTTTTTATCAATTAGTTTGATAAGTTAGTTAGGACTTATGGATTAAGGTCAATTATGCTTACTTGACTTACTCCTCGATGTTAGGGGTTAACTAAGCGAGATTGACTCATCATAATTGCCATAGTTGTGGTTATGACGATGATAGGATTCCTTAGATCCTTATTCCCAAGTCAAGGCTCTTTATTACATATCTTGCATTTTCACTAGTTTTGACCTTACTTCCTTTTTACTTGCTTAAATAACAATTTTGATCATTCTTTAGTTCTTTTATTTCTTAAGTTCCTTTAATCTTTTGTTCTTTGATTTCAAAACCCCATTTTTGCCCCCACAACCAAAAGTGTAACACTCCAATTGCATCCTAAGGAAGAACGACCCGAAGTTGAATTACTCTTGATCTTGGTTTATAATTGATTTGAATATTACATTTGATTGATGCTCATTGTTGGGTTTGGATTATACTTACAACGGACAAATTCTATTTTTAGTGTAAAAATGCAAACCTATGCTCTTGGTCATTGTCATGTCCCAAGGACACTTATTAGTGATGGACGAAGCCAATTCTGCAACAAACAGCTGGACTCACTTCTGCAGAGATATGGAATCCGTCATATGGTGGCAACCCCCTACCACCCTCAGAAGAGTGGACAGGTTGAGGTTTTTAATAGGGAACTCAAGAGGATTCTTGAGAAGACCGTCAGTACTTCAAGAAAGAATTGGTCTAGGAAGCTTGATGATGCTCTCTGGGCATACCGGATAACACTCAAGACTCCTATCGGCATGTCTCCTTATCAGTTGGTCTATGGTAAAGCCTATCACTTGCCAGTTGAGTTGGAGCATAGAGCATACTGGGCAACAAAGTTTCTAAACTTTGACACCAAGGCTGCAGGAATAAAGCAGATTCTCCAACTAAATGAGCTTGATGAGTTCAGATATTCTGCTTATCAGAATGCCAAGCTCAATAAAGAAAGGACCAAAATATGGCATGACAAGAAGATTTCCATAAGAGTTTTTGAGCCAGGTCAGAAAGTCCTATTGTTTAATTCAAGGCTCAAACTCTTTCAGAACTCTGATAGAAGATTCACGGTAAATGACTAGAGGTTGAAGCATTATTTTGGAGGCGACATTGATCGCCAAAGGTCCACTCATCTGCTGACTTAGCAGAACTAACCGTCAAGTTAGTGAGAGTAAAGAAGGGCTTGTCGGGAGGCAACCTGATGTTCTATATCCTTAATTTTGATTTATACTTTGACTTTATTTAGTTTTGTTGAATTTCTACAATTTTTCCTTTGTTTTATGTGGATTTTGATCATGCAGAGTGTTTAGAAAAGAAATAGGTGCAATTTAAAGGAATTTTGACCACCCTGAAGGAATCTGCTACAGACTGGGTGGCGCCAAACTTTGGAAGTCCAATTTTGGCACCAGAAATGATGTAAAAGTGAAACAAAATCTTGGAAGAGTGGAGCCAAACATAAGATTTCCATGTTTAGCGCTACATGTGATGCGTGCAAATTGAAGACATTACCTTGGAGGGGTGGCGCCAAACTTAGGATTTCCAAGTTTGGCGCCACAATCGACATAAATTGTGAAGAAACTCCAACATCAAATGAAAGGAGGCATTACTCTCTGCCAGGGGGTGCCAAACTTGGCCCCCCTGAAGTTTGGCTTCGAAAAAAGAGGGTGTCAGAGGTGGCACCAAATTTGAGCTACACCAAGTTTGGCGCAAGGAGAAGACAATACATACTGGGATCACGGCGCCAAACTTCACTTTTTTTTAGTTTGGCACCAGCTGCATTGTTTTGTTATATGCGAAGGAAATCATGCAAATTGGGGAAAGAATCTCATGGATTCGAAAACCAATAGCCCTTGACAATTTTACTTTCCCCAAATCTCCATGGACCATCCCATCCATCCCAACCTATATCTTGCACCCTTTGACCGAATCTCCTCGTGATTTCCCATCCTTTTCTTTTCCTTCCCCAAAACCCTCAACTCACAACACCACTCCCTTCCCAAGGTCACCCCTTTGACCGTAGCCTACTCCTCTCACCCACTTCCCTATATAACACACGTGACCCCTTCCCATTCAATTATATATACCAATGTGACCACCCCCTCTTATATATATACCCCACCCTCCCACTCAATTAACCCACAATAACAATATACCCCCCTTCGTATTAGCCACACACAACAAATCCACTTCACAAAACCACTTCCCTCACTTACGTCCTTCTTCTTTATTTACATCTTTTCATTACCCTTTTTTTAATTTTATTTAACTTAATTCAATTTTTTACTTGCATTATTTCCATTCCTTTTTATTTAGCCTTATTCTACCCAGTAGCTCTTCCCCACTATTTCCTCTTTCTTCCTCTTTGCTAAATTCTCTCTTGCTCGGGGACAAACAACGATTCAAGTTTGGTATTGCCACTTTGCTTGTAGTTTTTCTGTTTACTTTCATAGCACCAAAAACTATTAAGTCCTCAAGAAAGAGGAAAGGCAAGGAGCCGGCCATCGGTTCTCATAATTCATGGAGATTCCACTCCGAATTACATGAGGAGCATTTTTTTATGTTACTTACAAGAAACCTGTGATTTCGGAAGTGATGTTTGCACTTCAACTGAATAAATATCCGGAAATCTAGTTCCAGATCCACATATTGAGGTTGGACAATTGATGATTCAGGAATTTTATGGCAACCTTTGGATCACATACAAGGATGTCATTGGAGTCAATAAAAAGAACCACTGAAGCTTTGTGAGAAGAAGAAGAATCATTGATTTCAGTCCATAAAACATCCAGAGATCAAAGATGATATTCTAAGGCGGGATTGGAAAGTTCTGACCAACCCTGTAACTGAGGTTGGGTCACTTACAAGCATGTTAGAGGCGTGAACCCGGATCCAAAGAACTGGCGCAGCGGAATCAGAGGGTGCATCATGGGTTTTAGCCCGAAAAGTGTGAGGGTGACACTACAATTACCACAGTCACGAGAGGACCCTCTTCCTACACTCGAAGGGTCAACACTGACCCGCGGTTGGATCAGATCCTTGCTGACATGTGCTTACCCGGAGCTCAGTGGATGAGGGATGCTAAAGGTCAGCCTTACCAGCTGAGTAGGCATGATCTTAAGCCAGTTTCTCGAGAATTATTGGAGTTCATCCAACACTCCACCATCCCTATGAGTAACTACTCTGAGGTTACCATTGACCAAGCAGTGATGATTCACTGTATCATGCTCGGCAATGAGGTAGAGGTACATGAGGTGATCCCATAAGAGCTTTACAGGATAGCTAACAAATCCTTCACCTCTGCGAGACTGGCTTTCTCTCACCTCATTTACTGCCTATGTGCAGCAGCTTGAGCTCACATTGAGGGAGATATCCCAATCGACATTGAGAGGCTGATCACTCGGATGGGTATGAAAGTGTCAAATAACCCTTGAGACTGAACACTTAAAGTTGTGACCAATTACTGTTACAGAGTATGCCAAAGGCTCTGAGCAGCATTGTCTGGAGAAAAGAAAAAGAAAAAAAGAAACTAGAACTCAAAGAGTTCCTCAATTAAGTGCTTGTGGTGCTCTTATTTCAAGTTAAGCTTGAAGAAAAAACATTTAGAGTCATGGCTAGGCTCAAGGTGAAAAGCACCAAAGAAATGAAAAGAAAAAAGTTATGTTCAAGAATCAATTAGAGCCTAAAGAAGAGAATCTATAATATCATTCCAGTTCTAGTTCTGAAGGATACTAATATTTCTGAGCTTCAAAGGATAGTGAGATGTCAAACCTATTCAGAATTAGAGTGTCATTAGCCCCATTCAGTAACTAGACCTGAGCTTAAATGACAACTCAAGTCTCAAACATTTTCTCTTCTTGGTCTTATACTATTTTGGTTGCTTGAAAACAAGCAACAGTTTAAGTTTGGTATTGTGATGTGTAAGCATCTTACCTTTTTTCCCTTCATTTTCTAGTTATTTTTAGTTAGAATTTATTTAATTTTATATTATTTCAATGCAAAAATCTTCTTTGTATGATACTTTGAGTTGTTCTTGTATTTTTATAATTTCAGGTGAACTTCGAAGCAATTTGGCAGAGTTTTGAGCTGAAACAGAAAAGTTGGCAATACCTCCCTGGGTGCTAAACAAAAATGTTGCCGTCCCCTCTAGGGTGCTAAATGTCCATTATGGCGTTAGGGGCCAGGCTGCTGTCCGAAAATCCCCTCTTATGGCATCTCAAGTGGATTTAGCATTTATTTGTTTTATTTTATTTTCTTTTTGTAATTTCTATTTACAAACAATATCTTTTAGTTTTAGAATTTAATATTTTATTTTATTTCTGAATCAAATTAGGTTAGATATAAAAGGGAAAATATTCTCTTTTTAGAAGAATTCAAACCTTCTAACTTTTTGCATACTCTTGGAAGAACCCTAGTTTTCTCTGTAAGTCATGAGCAACTAAACCTCTTTGGTTAAGGTTAGGAGCTCTGTTTATTTCTATGGATTAAGACTATTTCTTTTCTATTTTAATTATGTACTAATTCAATTTCAAGGATTGTTTTCGTTCTTAATCTTATGAATTTGGGTGGAACGAGAGTATGACCCTTATTCTACATGAGTTCTTGTGATTCTCGAGATAATTATCTCGCTTGAACAAGAGCTTGAAAACAAATTCCTCCAAAATTGCTAATTATATGAACTAATTGGGATATGTGACATATAATCCTGTTAGCTTTGGGTAATTAGGGTTTCTGTGGCCATAAACTAGATTTGAACTTAACCCTCTAATCAGAATTAAGTGACCACGAGAGTGGCGGTTAATAAAGGTTAGAAGAGGCTAAATCACTAAGAGATTAGGGTCTAGACATTTACAGTTTGCCCTGAAATGAATCATGCATTGGTAAAATAGTTGGTAAGAACTTTTAATCCAGAAAAGTAAACATCTCCGAAACCTTAACTGTTTTCTCTCACTATTTTTATACCAAACCTGTTATTGTTTTCTTTATTCTTCTGTTATTGTTTTATACGAATTCAACCAACAATCAACCTTTTTTGTTTTCCTAACTAAGCCAATCAGTTAACTATTGTTGCTCAGTCCAACAATCCTTATGGGATCGACCCTCACTCACCTGAGGTATTACTTGGAAAACCTGGTATACTTGCCGATTAAGATGTGGATAGTCCTCTTGTCCGCACCAAATAACATTTTGGGTGATCATAATATTATTAGAACTATGCCTTCCAGGAACAAAACCACATTGAGTAGGACTATTTTACTAGGATTTTGGTGACCACTTTATAGGAAGCATTGCAAAGACTTATGGGTCATCTGATTAAGACTTGAGATATGTTCAACCTTGGAAATAAGGGTAATAAGAGTCTCATTAATATCACTGATCAAAGCAATGTGTCTAAGGATATCTTGAACTAAATTACAAAGATCATTGGCCACACTATTCCATTGTTGTTAGTAAAAGATAGCCTAAATACCGTCTGTCCCTAGAGCTTTAAGACAACCCATGGCAAAGATGGCATCCTTAATCTCCTTAGTGATACAAACTGATCCATCATCTCAATATCGAAATCATTAAGGTTTTGAAAAGCATGATTAAGAATAAAGGGAACCTCAACTTTTCAAATCCTCTTTATCATTTAACCATGAACCATCATCCTTTTAAATATATAAAATTCTTTTTTTTTCTTGTTTTCATCTGGTGGAGCCATGGATGTACTTAGTATTATGGGCTCTGGTAAACGAAATTGCAATCACACTCTTGCAATTCCGCACAACTAACCATCAAGTGCACTGGGTCGTCCAAGTAATACCTTACGTGAGTAAGGGTCGATCCCACGGAGATTGTTGGCTTGAAGCAAGCTATGGTTATCTTGTAACTCTTAGTCAGGATATCAATAATTCTTAGGTTTAATTGTGAAGAGTAAAAGAACATGAAATAAATACTTGTTTTCCAGTAATGGAGAACAGGTTGAGGTTTTGGAGATGCTCTATCTTCTGAATCTCTGATTCTCTACTGTCTTCTTCTTTATGCACGCAAGGCTCCTTCCATGGCAAGCTGTATGTAGGGTTTCACTGTTGTCAATGGCTACCTCCCATCCTCTCAGTGAAAATGTTCAATGCGCTCTCTCACAGCATGGCTAATCATCTGTCAGTTCTCAATCAGGTTGGAATAGAATCCAGTGATTCTTTTGCGTCTGTCACTAACGCCCAGCCCTCAGGAGTTTGAAGCTCATCACAGTCATTCAATCCTTGAATCCTACTCAGAATACCACAGACAAGGTTTAGACCTTCCGGATTATCTTAAATGCCGCCATCAATTCTAGCTTATACCACGAAGATTCTGATTAAGGAATCCAAGAGATATTCACTCAATCTAAAGAAGAACGGAGGTGGTTGTCAGGCACACATTCATAGGAGAGAATGATGATGAGTGTCACGGATCATCACATTCATCAAGTTGAAGAACAAGTGATATCTTAGAATAGAAGCAAGCATGATTGAATGAAAAACAGTAGTGATTGCATTAATCCATCAAGACACAGCAGAGCTCCTCACCCCCAACCATGGGGTTTAGAGGCTCATGCTGTAGAAGATACAATAAGAAATGTGTAATGTGTCATCCGGTAAAGATACAATGTCAAAATATCCTATTTATAGTGAACTAGTAACCTAGGATATACAGGAATGAGTAAATGACGTAAAAATCCACTTCCGGGGTCCAGTTGGTGTGAGCTTGGGCTGAGCATTGAAGCTTTCATGTGTAGAAACTTTTTTTGGAGTTAAATGCCAGCTTTTGTGCCAGTTTGGGCGTTTAACTCCAACTTTTATGCCAGTTCCAGCGTTAAACGCCGGAATTCTGAAGCTGATTTGCAATGCCGGTTTGGCCATCAAATCTGGGGCAAAGTATGGACTATTATAAATTGCTGGAAAGCCCAAGATGTCTACTTTCCAACGCAATTGAGAGCGCGCTAATTGGGCTTTTGTAGCTCCAGAAAATTCACTTCGAGTACAGGGAGGTTAGAATCCAACAGCATCTGCAGTCCTTTTTCAGCCTCTGAATCAGATTTTTGCTCAGGTCCCTCAATTTCAGCCAGAAATTACCTGAAATCACAGAAAAACACATAAACTCATAGTAAAGCCCAGAAAAGTGAATTTTAAATAAAAACTAATAAAAACATACTAAAAACTAGCTAAAATGTACTAAAAACATACTAAAAATAGTGCCAAAAAGCGTATAAATTATCCGCTTATCACAACACCAAACTTAAATTGTTGCTTGTCCCCAAGCAACTGAAAATCAAATAGGATAAAAAGAAGAGAATATACTATAGA
>NC_029773.3:21764198-21768444 GCF_000817695.3 Arachis duranensis | reverse complement strand
TCTCTCTTGATAGTGACCTCAGAACGGTTGCTAGTGGGCAATATGGAATGCCCAATGAAGTCTAGCCACCCTCTTGCAATTGGTTTGAGATCTCCCCTCTTGAGTTGGTTTGGAACACCTTTTGAATTGGTTGTCCACTTAGTTCCAGGGAGGCAAATGTCCTCTAGAACTTGATCCAACCCCTTATCTGCTCTCACCATTCTCCTATTAAAGGATTCAGGATCATCTTGCAGTTGAGGCAATTTGAAGACCTCTCTTATTTTGTCCAGATGGAAGTAAATAATTCTCCCTCTGACCATGGTTCTGTAGGTATGAAAAGCAGTTTCAGTCATTCTCTGCTTATCTGTCAGCCACAGATTTGAGTAGAATTCCTAAACCATGTTTCTTCCAACCTTTGTCTCAGGGTTGGTTAGAACTTCCCATCCTCTATTTCGAATTTGCTCTTGGATCTCCGGATATTCATCTTCTTTCAGATCGAATTTAACTTCCGGGATCACTGACCTTAAACGCCAGAAACCCCTTTATCACTGGGCATTTTGCTAAACGCCCAAAATGGTACCTTTACTGGCGTTAAACGCCCAGAATGGTATCCATTCTGGCGTTTAACGCCTAGAGTACCCCTTACTGGCATTTTTTCACCAGCAAGCTCCTTTTCTCTGCTTTTTGCACTGAATCCTTCTGTAACTCTGTGAATTCCTTCAATTTTGATGATTGCCCTTTAAGAATATGTATCAAACTTTTATTAAATAGAACAGATAACCTGCTAATGACTGGGTTGCCTCCCAGCAAGCGCTTCTTTATTGTCTTTAGCTGGACCTTTTACTGAGATTCATTCAAGCCTCAGTGTTGAGGATTCTTTTCTCAAAATTGCTTTCAAGATAATGTTTGATCCTTTGTCCATTAACAATGAACTTTTTATCAGAATCAATATCTTGAAGCTTAACATATCCATATGATGAGACCTCTGTAATCACATACGGACCCCTCCACCGGGATTTAAGTTTTCCTGGGAATAGTCTGAGCCTAGAGTTGAAGAGTAGAACTTTTTGTCCTGGCTCAAAGACTCTGGATGACAACTTTTTGTCATGCCACTTCTTTGCCTTTTCCTTATAAATTTTTGCATTTTCAAAGGCACTGAGTCTGAACTCCTCTAGCTCATTTAGCTGGAGCAATCTTTTTTCACCAGCTAACTTAGCATCCAAGTTTAGGAATCTGGTTGCCCAGTAGGCTTTATGTTCCAGTTCCACGGGCAGATGACAAGCCTTCCCATACACAAGTTGGTATAGAGAGGTTCCTATAGGAGTCTTGAAGGCTGTTCTGTATGCCCACAGAGCATCATCCAAGCTCCTTGCCCAATCCTTTCTACGGGCAATAACAGTCTGTTCCAGGATTCTTTTTAGCTCTCTATCAGAGACTTCAGCTTGCCCATTTGTCTGTGGGTGATATGGAGTTGCCACTTTGTGGGTAATTCCATATCGGACCATAGCAGAGTACAGCTGTTTATTGCAGAAATGAGTGCCCCCATCACTGATTAGTACTCTGGGAACACTAAACCTGCTGAAGATGTGTTTCTGTAAGAATTTCAGTACGGTCTTGGTATCATTATTGGGTGTGGCAATTGCTTCTACCCATTTAGACACATAGTCTACTGCCACTAGAATATAAGTGTTTGAGTATGATGGTGGGAAGGGACCCATGAAGTCAATTCCCCATACATGGTGGGAAGGGACCCATGAAGTCAATTCCCTATACATCAAACAATTCAATCTCTAAGATCCCTTGTTGAGGAATGGCGTAACCATGAGGCAAGTTACCAGCTCTTTGGCAACTGTCACAGTTACGCACAAACTCTCGGGCATCCCTATAGATAGTAGGCCAGTAGAAGCCGCATTGGAGGACCTTATTGGCTGTTCGCTCACCTCCAAAATGTCCCCCCAAACTGCGATCCATGGCAATGCCACAGGATCCTTTGTGCTTCCTCTCTAGGTACACATCTGCGGATTATTCCGTCTGCACATCTCTTAAAGAGATATGACTCATCCCATAGGTAGTACTTGGCATCTGAAATTAATTTTTTTCTTTGCACCCTGCTGTACTCCTGTCGTATGAACCTCACAGCTTTATAATTTGCAATATCTGCAAACCATGGTTCTTCCTGGATGGCAAAGAGTTGCTCATCTGGAAAGGTTTCAGAAATCTCAGTAGAAGGGAGGGACGCCCCAGCTACTGGCTCTATTCGGGACAGATGATCAGCTACTTCTGGTTCAATTCGGGACAAATGATCAACTACCTGGTTCTCTATCCCTTTTCTGTCTCTTATTTCTATATCAAACTCTTGCAGAAGCAATACCCACCTTATGAGCCTGGGTTTTAAATCCTGCTTTGTGAGTAAGAATTTAAGAGCAGCATGGTTAGTGTAAACAATCACTTTTGACCCCACTAAGTAGGATCTAAACTTGTCAATGGCATAGACCACTACAAGTAACTCTTTTTCTGTGGTTGTGTAATTCTTCTGTGCATCATTTAAAACACGACTAGCATAGTAAATGACGTGCAGAAGCTTGTCATGTCTCTGTCCCAACACTGCACCAATAGCATGGTCACTGGCATCACACATTATTTCAAATGGTAATGTCCAGTCTGGTGCAGAGATGACTGGTGCTGTGACCAGCTTAGCTTTCAGAGTCTCAAACGCATGCAGACACTCCTTAGGCTTTCAGGGTCTCAAATGCCTGCAGACACTGTGTGTCAAACACAAATAGTGTGTCAGCAGCTAGCAGGTTACTCAGAGGTTTTGCAATTTTTGAAACATCCTTTATAAACCTTCTGTAGAATCCTGCATGTCCCAGAAAGCTTCTGATTGCCTTAACATTGGCAGGTGGTGGTAATTTTTCAATTACCTCTACCTTTACTTGATCCACCTCTATTCCTTTGCTTGAAATTTTATGCCCAAGGATAATCCGCTCAATCACCATGAAGTGACATTTTTCCTAGTTTAAAACTAGGTTGGTCTCTTGGCATCTTTTCAGAACAAGTGCTAGATGGTTAAGGCAGAAGTTGAATGAGTCTCCAAATACTAAAAAGTCATCCATGAAGACTTCCAGAAATTTCTCTACCATATCTGAGAAGATAGAGAGCATGCACCTCTGAAAGGTTGCAGGTGCATTGCACAGACCAAAAGGCATCCTTCTGTAGGCAAATACTCCAGAAGGACATGTAAATGCTGTTTTTTCTTGGTCCTGAGGATCTACTGCAATTTAGTTGTAACCTGAATAGCTATCCAAAAAGCAATAATATTCATGACCTGCTAGTCTCTCTAGCATCTGGTCTATGAATGGTAAAGGAAAAAGATCCTTTCTGGTGGCTGTATTGAGCCTTCTGTAGTCAATACACATACGCCATCCTGTAACTGTTCTTGTGGGAACCAGTTCATTTTTTTCATTATGAACCACTGTCATGCCTCCTTTCTTGGGGACAACTTGGACAGGGCTCACCCAGGGGCTATCAGAAATAGGATAAATAATCCCAGCCTCTAATAACTTAGTGACCTCTTTCTGCACCACCTCCTTCATGGCTGGATTTAGCCGCCTCTGTGGTTGAACCACTGGCTTGGCATTATCTTCAAATAGGATCTTGTGCATGCATCTTGCTGGGCTAATGCCTTTAAGATCACTTATGGACCACCCAAGAGCTGTCTTATGTGTCCTTAGCACTTGAATTAGTGCTTCCTCTTCCTGTGAGTTTAAAGCAGAGCTTATAATCACTGGAAAAGAGTCACTTCTCCCAGAAATGCGTACTTCAGGGATGGTGGTAGTGGCTTGAGCTCGGGTTTAGGAGGCTTATCCTCTTCCTGAGGAATTTTTAGAGGTTCTTTTATTTCCTCTGGTTCCTCCAGGTTAGGCTGAACATCTTTAAAGATATCCTCTAGCTCTGATTTGAGACACTCAGTCATATTGATCTCTTCCACTAAAGAGTCAATAATATCAGTGCTCATGCAGTCATTTGATGTGTTTGGATGCTGCATAGCTTTGACAACATTCAACCTGAACTCATCCTCATTGACTCTCAGGGTCACTTCCCCTTTTTGTACATCAATGAGAGTTCGTCCAGTTGCTAGGAAGGGTCTTCCTAGGATGAGAGTTGCACTCTTGTGCTCCTCCATTTTCAGCACTACAAAGTCAGTTGGGAAGGCGAATGGCCCAACCTTGACAATCATGTCCTCAATTATGCCTGATGGGTGTTTAAT
>NC_029773.3:21763643-21763905 GCF_000817695.3 Arachis duranensis | reverse complement strand
TTAAGATCTCTTTCATGAACTTAGCATAAGAGAGTATTTGCTCAAGTGCTTCTGCAAACAGAATCTTTATTTCAAGAGTCCTGAGATAGTCTGCAAAGCGGGCAAATTGCTTATCCTGTTCCGCTTGGCGGAGTTTCTGAGGATAAGGCATCTTGGCTTTATACTCTTCAACCTTAGTTGCTGCAAGTTTATTTCCTACAGAAGTGGTTGGAGAAGCCTTCTTAGAGGGGTTACTATCAGCACTCTCAGGTGTCTGATTCCT
>NC_029773.3:21762292-21763500 GCF_000817695.3 Arachis duranensis | reverse complement strand
GGAATGGGCGTTTAACGCCAACTTTTCCCACCTTTCTGGCGTGTGAAAGCCAGAAGTATTCCTCTCTGGGCTCTTACTGTCCTCAGAGGGATTTTGGATAGTGATTTGGTTATCCTCTGTCAGTTGTTTCTTTCTTAGCTTTCTGCTGCTTTGAGTTGATACATTCAATGTTTTTCCACTCCTTAATTTAACAGCTTGGCATTCTTCTGTTATCTGTTTAGATAGTTGCTATCTTGTCTGATTTAATTGTGCTTCCATATTCTTGTTAGCAATTTTAGTTTCTTGGAGCATCTCTTTAAATTCTGCTAACTGTTTTGTCATCATGAGTAATTGCTGATTAAGCTCAACCATCTGTTCTTGAGGGTTAGTATCAGCAGTTACTGCCATAGCTTCTTCTTTTATAGAGGACTCGCTGCTTGAGTATAAATGTTGATTTCTAGCAACTGTATCTATAAGCTCTTGAGCCTCTTCAATCATCTTCCGCATGTGTATAGATCCACCAGCTGAGTGGTCTAAAGACATCTGAGCTTTTTCTGTGAGCCCATAATAGAAGATGTCTAACTGTACCCACTCTGAAAATATTTCAGAGGGGCATTTTCTTAGCATACCTCTGTACCTCTCCCAAGCATTATAAAGGGATTCATTGTCCTCTTGTTTAAAGCCTTGGATGTCCAGCCTTAGCTGTGTCATCCTTTTTGGAGGGTAAAATTGATTCAGGAATTTGTCTGATAACTGTCTCCATGTTTTTATGCTTGCTGTGGGTTGGTTATTTAACCACCTCTTAGCTTGATCTTTTACAGCAAATGGAAACAGTAATAATCTGTAGACATCTTGATCCACTTCTTTATCACGTACTGTGTCAGCAATTTGTAAGAATTGTGCTAGAAACTCAGTAGGTTCTTCCTGTAGAAGACCGAAATACTGGCAGTTTTGCTGCACCATGATAATGAGTTGAGGGTTTAGCTCAAAGCTGCTTGCTTTAATGGGAGGTATACAGATGCTACTCCCATATGCAGCTGTGATGGGGTTAGCATATGACCCCAGAGTCCTTCTGGACTGCTCAATTCCACTTAGGTCCATGATGGAGAAAGGGAGATGATATGGATATTATTATATATATATTTTTTGTTTTTAATTAAAATTGACCGAAAATAATAAAATAAATGGAAAAGAAAATAAAGTAAAATTTCGAAAACTAAAAGAAAATA